>NC_071103.1:13645000-13912500 GCF_024256425.1 Clarias gariepinus | reverse complement strand
CAATTTGGCTCTTGTCATAGTAGCTACATTTTCAATATCTCATTATAGTGGTGGCTGGAAGTGGATGGGATATGTTAGGCGAAGGGGAAGTGAAGGCCTTTTTCCTGAAGTTGATGTGTTGGAAGCAGAACAAATGGGCAAGCGCAAGGATTTGAGTGACTTTGACAAAGGCCAAACTGTATACAAACTGTATAAATCATGGGCTAAAATGATGTATACAGATGTACAGCAGCACATGTGTAAATATTATGATGTCTGTGTGATTCAAGCCATATTCATTCATTTTCAATTTGAATGCCAAAGTGCAGAAGGACAATGTAGATGTCTACAGCAAGGCAACAAATTTGGCTGGTGTTACAATAACTACAGTATTAATATTTCATTACAATAAAACCTTTTTTCCTTAAGTTGATGTGTTGGAAGCAGAAAAAAAGGGAAAGCAGGAATATTAAGTAACTATGTAGTTTAAACTGATGAAAAAGTAAATGCTGGTTGTGATAGAAGGGTGTCAAAAGCACAGTGCATCACTGTTATGGAGGCAAACTGGGAGACCTTCTCAGGCAGGTGGTCATAATGGTACGGCTGATGGTGTAGATCACCAGAGTCACCTGGGCACCCAGCTGCAGCTCCTCCTGACACCAGTAAGTACTTACTTATTTGCTTAAATAATGAGTAATATAATCATGTTTTTGACGCAGGGAAAGTTTCTACCCCCTTACCTTGCTTGTTTTCCGATAGCTGCCTCTCGAATTCGTCAAAATCAGACATTTTTCCTTCTGCAAGCCCAAAACGAGAATGAAGCGCTAGCATAAGCTAGCTACACGGCTGTGATGAAAACACACTCCAACACAAAACCAAACAGTTTATGAGTTTATAAACGCGCTCCAGCACTCAGGGTCCAGGAGACGGATATCGGAATAATAATATATAATAATAATAATTCCCGAAATCCTTCGAGCTCACACGCATGTCAGCAGTTTGTTGTGGGTATTTTAACAAATCTTTAATGTCTTCATGTCCACTCACAGTCCCTAATACACTCATACAAGTCTGTTATTTATTGTATACAAACACACACAAAAAAAAACACGAACATACGAGAAGCCCAGAGAATACGCTTGCTAAGGTCAGTGGCCACACACAACCACTTCCGGGTCAAGTTCACTTTAACCGCAAAGGAAAGGGGCGATTTATTTACATGTGCATTTAGACAGTACTTTTTGCTAATACATCCAAAAACAATAAACACTACAATTAATACCAAAATTTATCCATCCACCAGTTGTTTTTCCGTTACCATATTTGTTTGTTGGTCTCACGTACATATTTGATATAATTTAACATTTCTCCTAAAACATTTCATAACATGCTTGTATTTTAATGTGCTCATTCATGTCTAATGGCTATTTAAGATTCTTAATTTGTATTTGTTTATTTTTTATTTTTTTCCCCGCCACACACCGAGGACATGTTTATTTAGCACGGAACTAGGTTAGATTTTATGGCCGTCTCATTGTACGCTCCAGCTGTCAATCATAACCCTCGCATTTTTACTGGATAAAAGCGCAGGCGTGACCTGAGCCGCTTGTGTCCTTAACAGTGGGCGGTACCTCTGCTGAGAGCACAGCACGTCTGTTCAGTCATATTAGGATTTATTTGTTACAACAAACTGATCCAGGCTTCTGGACTTCCATAAAACCCCAGAGCAGAAGTGCTGGTGACCTGTTCTTAATCGAGTTTTATACAAAGCTGTGCAGATCAGAAGGATTTTAAGAGTAAGTGCTTCTTCCAGGTTTCATCTACTTGCTGATCTGTGTACAAGGTCAGTGCAGAGTTTTATGAAAAGGGAAAAAAAACAACAAAAAAAAGTGTCCATTACCACAAGATCAGACGGCCAAAAAACCTTCATTTAAATATGTTTGCAGAAATTTACTTTAGTGTAAACATGGGTCATTTCAACACACTGCATAATGTGAATTACTGATATTCTGTAAGCGTTTTATTTCTGCATTTGCATGCAATCACTGTTGGTCGAAATGAACCCAAATATCTAAGAAACAGATAGACGTCGATTAGAGTGACTTGTCTGTATGGACATCTAGAGGAAGCTCTTTCCACCACCTAGATGCCAGAACAGAAAACACCAGTGAGCATTGTTAAAACTCATGACATTCGTCCTCTATACAGCTTAACCTGTACAGGGTCACAGGAGGCCTGGAGCTTATCTCAGGAGACTTTGGGCACAAGGCGGGGTACACGACAGGGCACACACACTGGGCAATTTGGAAATGCCACTCAACCTAATCTGCATTTTTTGGACTGGAGGAGGAAACCGGAGTTCCCAGAGGAAACCCACCAAGCATGGGGAGAACATGCAAAATGCACACACACAGACCCGAGGCAGGAATCGACGCTCAACACTGGAAGTGCGAGGCCTCAGTGTTAACTACCACACCAACATGGTGCCTTACTTGTGACATAAAGTAAAGAATTACTATACACCCAGTATTAATCAACATTTCGGGAAATCTGGTCAACTGTTTTCAGAAATGAACTGTTATGAATATATTGTTATTATTATATAAGGAAAAATTAGTTCTAAGGGGCAAAACACTGGGCAGTGGTGGAGTCTTAAATTGGTGGTTAAAATAGGTGGAGGTGAATAAGATTTGAATAGTCGTTACTAATTGAGCCCATCCCTGTTTCTAAAAATATACATAAAGCTCCACCCCCATATTTTATTTAGGTTCAATTAGAGTTAGCATGCACTAGAAAGGACTAGTCATGACATTACTTTCAAGCTCACCTGGACGGTCAACTGTTTGAAAGCAAAAGTACAAGTTCATAAATGTGCACCTTCTCCTCATGATCAGTTATTAAAATTATTAAGGCGTGTTTGGGTGTGTCTGTAAAATGATTGCTGAAAGGCTAATCCAAATACAAAGGAACATTATATCGAAAAAAAAAAAAAACCTCGGTTCAGTTACATATCACAATCCTTTTTTTGTGGCAGTTCATGTTTTACCACACTGACTCCAAAATCGATTATTTTGAAAGTATTTTTCTGTTCAAATATGTTTGTGTAGGTATCGTGTGGTCTCTAGTGATTCCTGTCTCTGCTTTCCACAGTAGAACGCAGGTGTCCAAACTTGCTGTTTTTTTTTTTTAGATATGTAACACTCTTTTTCTGAAATATCAGCATAAACAGTTTTAAACAATTTTGCTATAATTTTCTACATTATTCATAAAATCACCCATTATCATGACGTGATTATAATGAGTGTGAGGAGCTTATGACTTCAGTGGTGCTTCAGATCAAATGGTAAACATGTGCTTTCAATAACAGTAAAATAGTCCCAAATGTCCCAAATGCCACATCTTGTCATGCCATATCACCTACTGTAAATTGTACCATGAGTGGCTTCCCAAGTTGAGATCTAACATGTGATAACCTCAATTCCACTAACATTTTGCTTAAAAAGTTATATCAACATGTTTCTGTCATTCTGAAGAAAATCCATTTTTATAAAACAATCTCTTTCAGTGGCTCATATAGGAAGATTGTCAACCAAAGGCTCAGTGCTCTTGCTGTGTGACATGCAAGAGAAGTTCAGACCAACGATTTTCCAGTTCTCCAATATTGTGGGTAATGCAGCGAGACTTCTACAGGTAATTTGTCATTCAACCTTTCTTGCTTGTGTATGTACTGTATGGCTTTTATTCCGTAGACTGTGTAGTGTATCAATATCACAACTATTCAGTAAACCATAGATTGTGTTAAAAAAAACATTAAAGGTTCACTAAAATGTTGAATGATATTTTAAATAATTTTTAATTTCCTGTATACTGTGTGTGTACGTATATAGTTGTTAAGTTGTTTATTTTGTAAAACTTTTGTGTTCATTTCCTCTCCTTTATAGCATCAAAGAATGTTTCATACCAATGTCATTTATTAGCTTGTAATAATGACTTTTGTGTGCTTTTATGTGGATAATTGCATAGCGGTTACTGTAAACGATAGCAGCAAGTCTGTAAATGATCCTATATGGACTGCATGAGCTCTTTGTTTCTGAATATTTTTAGTTTTATCATGAAGCACACATGAAGAAGAATTGTCTAGGATGTCTTTTGTCCGCATTACATACTACTTAAATATGTTCCAGCATGACAGTGAATGGAAGCCATTATTTGACAAGGTTGGTGTAGAAGAACTCAGTGACCTGCACAGAGTCCTGATCTCAACCCAATTAACACCTTTGGGATGAACAGGAGCACTGGCTGCACCCCAGGCCTCCTCACCCAACATCAGAGCCTGACCTTAGTAATACTCTGGTGGTTAAATGAGCAGAAAAACCCGCAGCAAGACTCCAATAAGATATTATAGCTAAAAAACAGCAAAGAAGGACTAGATCCAGAATGAGATAACTCAATAAGAACATATTGGTGTAACATTCAGATTTCCACCAACATTTGTTTATTTGTAAATGTAGGTAGGTATAATGATAGACTAGATGTCTGCTGTTAAGTACTCAGTCCTGATCATTGGTAAAACAAAAAAAAAACTACAGTATGCATCATGGTCATGATGTCATGTCGACCCTAACCTGGGAACATTGGGCAGTGATAACAATCTACTGTATAGTACAGTAATAACAATGTATAAGACACTAGCCTATCGGAGGGAACCATGCATGCATGTTGGAGAAATGTTTGCTTGGAGTCAGTCAATCTATTGGGTACCTATTGGAAATCTCATACGAACACTAGTTCATGTGTAAAAATGATTCCTCATGCTCCCAGAACAACTCTTTTACAATTTGGGTCCTGGAATATGGCCGTGTTGTCAGGGATGAAAAGCTCCACATATAACCTGGCTATTCAGTACATACAGGTCATCGGTTAAGTACAATTTATTGTCACATAACGTTGCTGAACTAGATGTGATCAACTAATGGAACCCCAGATCATAACACTGCCTCCAGATGGCACTATTCATGATGGGTGCATCACTTTATGCGCTTCTCTTCTTACCCAGACCTGCACACCACTAATCACATCAACTAAGTGGTTTTTGTATGGCCACAGCTCTTTAGTCCCAATCTGTCAGTTGCTGTTAAACATACAGTAGCTGTGATTTTCGCTGTAAATATATTACAGTGCAATTTCTCATCTTGCTGCCATTTTCTTAGATTACAGTCATTCATGACATTTCTCCGACTACATTTCTTAGGCAACATTTATGTTCACCTGGTTCACCGGACGTTTGTAAATGCTACATAAAATGCTACATTTTCCGAAGATCTGTCAGATTGACTCTTCTTTGTCGAAAAACATCTTACATTCAAGAAACATCATGCTGACCTAAAAATCAACTGTTTCCCAGAAGTCCAACTGTAAAAATCTATACAAAGAACAAATGGCAAAGGCAAGAAGGAATAGTAAAGGTAGTGAGTACTTTTGTGGGGAAACTAAGTGATTAAGCCCATGCTATTGGTATTTGCTTAATCTTTTTTTAATACTGGGGGAAAAACTTGACAGAAATTGGGCCAGACAAACTCCATACAATACCTCTGTCAATAGTGTACTCACACTGATCTCTAGTCAGATGTACAGTATTTGACCTGTTTTTATAATTTCCTCCGTTGCAGGCTTGTCGGATCCTGGGTATTCCCCCAATCTTGACTGAGCAGTACCCCAAAGGCTTGGGTCCAACCGTGCCTGAATTGGGTGCAGATGACCTGAAGCCTCACACTAAAACCAGCTTCTCCATGCTAACAGAGAGCATGGAGAGTGAGCTGAAAAGCCTAGGGAACCCGAAAAAGGCCATCCTATGTGGCATTGAGGCCCAAGCATGCATTGCTGTAAACTTACTGTATTTTTGTAAATAACCATAATTGAGATAAGCTTACAGTACAAATGCACAGTATAGTGCAAGTTCTTTATCTTTCTCTAATTGCAGTGTACAACATACGATCTCCTGGATAGAGGTATGGAGGTACATATCGTCGCAGACGCCGTCTCAGCCCGGAGGTAACCCAGTTCACCAATATTATAGCTTCAATGCAGCTTTCGGTGCTCTTGCATTAAATATGGATGAGCTGAAAATGTGTGTCACGCCTGTTTCCCAGTCAGACAGATCGGCTGTTTGCTCTCTCACGTCTAAAGCAGAGTGGAGCATTTCTCACCACCACAGAGGCCGTCATGCTGCAACTGGTGCAGGATGCCAAGCATCCCAACTTTAAGGAGGTACCATCTAATTAAATAGGAAATAAAATAAATTAATTTTAAAAATATGGTATACAGTGGCCTGTAAATTAAAACCCATTAATAAACCAAATAAACAACTGCACATTTTTGTCAACATTAGCTTCGGATAGGCACCTCCTTTACTTTGGGCTCATGTTAATGGCATGGAAGGTTGACCGCATATTTAAAATAAAATCATATGAAAGTCTACGATTCGTTTGGTCAGTTCATGTCACTATCTACATTTACATGGACTAAATGTCTCCACTCACTCACTCATCGTCTATACCACTTTTTCCTGTATTTAGGGTTGTGTGGGGGCTTCGATCCTATCCCAGTAGACTTAGGGCACGAGACGGAGCCAATCCATTGCAGGACACACACACATTTCTCACAATTTGGGAACACCATTTAGCTTAATCTGCATGTCTTTGGACTGTGGGAGGAAACCGGAGCACCCAGAGGAAACCCACCAAGCATGGGGAGAACATATAAACTCCATGCACACACAGGCGGGAATCGAACCTGTCCGGGAATCTAAAAAGAAACCTGGAGGTGCAAGACAACAGTGCTAAACACTACACCACCTCACCGCCACTAAATGTCCCCAATCTGACTGAAATCATTATGATTAGAAATTTTAACTTAATTAACGTCTGTGTTGTGATTAGTTACAAGAGTCTCATCGATGAGTAGTTACATGTTACTATGAATGAAATATAAGCTAGTAAGTGCCCCTCCCAGACCCAGCATGACAGCCTAAACTAAAGACAAGTGGGAGAGAGAGGTGTTTTCGGGGAGTTTACCGATAAGGAATAAAAGTTGAATTCCCTGAATATCGTCACATCAGCTACTTTTACCTTCACATGGGGCAAACATGCATAGAAAGAATTTATTTATTCCCCTGAGAGAACTGATCAGATCAAACATTTATATGGTTGATGTTTACCTTTTGAACAGATTCCCAAAGGTTTACACAAAAGGGAGTGGTGGCTCAGGCAGCTAAGGCTCTAGGTTATTGATTTGGGGATCTAAGGATCCTGGTACAAGGCCACTGTCGGTGGTTGCCACACCCCATACTAACCAGCCACTGGTTTCAGGTTAGAAAAATGGGAAATCATGACGTGAAGAATATCCGGCTTAAAACATGTGCCAAGTTGTGGCGGATTGGATGGTCCACTGTGGCGACCCCTTGACTGGACCAACCGAGGGAAAGTTTTTTTTTTTGTTGTTGTTGTTTTTTTAATCAAAGGTTTACACACCACATTAGTGCCAGATCGTGCCAGAATGTTCTGATTGAGTGATTACATGATGTAATTTTATTCCTTTTGTTTATTAGTTTAGTAGTTGGTGCCATGTAAAGACACCCACTGTAACCATTCACTAAACCTCCATTTTGCATGATCTCTCGCAGATTAAGGCACACTGTACGACAAGCTAGTGATCTACTGTAGGAACAACCTTGCCATTATGAGTTAATGCTAATCTGGTGTTAAATATGTTTTTTTCTGTATTTACATATACATATGTGTACATTTACATTTACATATTTTATATTGCTGTACTGTTTTTAATTTTGTGTTTTTTTACTGCTGTGTTTTTACTTTTGCTGTTTTTTTAAAGATTTGCTGTTGTTGTTTTTTTTACTTCAATGTTGTGATTTTAGTTTTGCTGTTTTTTTTTGTTTTTTTTTACCTTTTTAGCTTATACTGTATGTTGTTTTAATGGTCCTGTTTTTATTTATTATTAATATTCATTATTATTAAGACTCAGAGTCAGCTAAAAAATGTTTACACACATAAGGAAAGGAAAAATAGTATGAGGTTTATTATATTACTATAATAATAATATGTTTATAATATTATCATATACGGTATATCAATATATAACATATAGCAATACATTTAGTATTAAAATATTCATACTTTTCTATTCCTTAAGTGTGTCGTTTTGGCTGACTTAAAACATACCCTTTATAGAGTTAGGAATTGTAATAAATTAGAAACCCTTTCTGGGAAATGGGACACTGCAGGACCACTGCGCTTGTTTTCGTTAGTTACAGTAATAAGGAAGTATGTAGATATGAAAGTCTTATGTGGTTATTGATGTGTCGGCTCTTTTTTTTATTTTGTTAACTTTTTGCTTTCTTATCTCTATTCACAGATCCAGAAGCTTCTAGCACATCCTTCTCCAGATACAGGTCTCCTTAACTTCTTCAGCTCCTTGTAGGAGAAGCACAATGCACCATGAACAGCTGTCTCTGGACATCGAATCATATTCATAATTTCATTTAAAGTGATTAGCTTACAAGTGTAATATACTGATTATTTTCTTCTTCCGATCTTTCTCTTATGAGTTAGAGAAAGTTCTGTATATGGTTTGTGCATTGTTATTCATGCATGAATAAACTGAATGTGGTACAGAAATCAGATCGTTGAAAGTGTTTGCTTTAAGAGATCTTCTTGTACAGCGCTTAAGTACAGGACCGTGGGCATTGTTGCTGTATGACTCAGTCCCTGAGAGTATTTCCTCAACAGCAGACGGAGTGGGTGTGGCCATGTGGGGTAGGAGGAGACAGAGGGCACCCTAATAGAGGAGTGGCAAAAGGAACAGAGGAATACTGAAGGTGGAGTGTGTGACGTTTTTCAGAGAAAGGGAGGGGAAAGAGGGAGAGAGAAAAAGGAAGAACTTTTCCGAAGAGTTTTTTTCTTTCCTTTCCCCCTCCTTTTGGTTTAAACAAACATTACAGAGAGACAGAGTAAACGTTAAAAAACACTTGCAGGGCTGTTTGGATGGGAAATGAAAGACTGATAAACCGAAAGAGGAAGAGAGAAAGAAAAGGAGAAACACCCCGTGAGCTTCAGTCCTGTGTAACAGATGACGGCATTAAAAATTGACAGAGTCTGACTGGGGCCTGCTGACAGACGAGAGGTAAGTGTTCTTCTTCACTCTTTTTTCTTTTCGTTTTTGTATCCTTTCTTTGTTTTTCTTGCTTTGCTTTATTGATTCTCTCACTCTTTCGCTCTGTCTAAGAGGAGGGAATGTAAATCTATCCAACTATCTATATGAACTGTCTGAGCTGACTGTCTGACTTCTTCTTAGAACCCTTATTCTCTTAAAGTTCTCTTCACCCTTTTTTGAGCTAAGAACCTAGCCAGGAATATATTTTAGCTCTTTATACATTGCAAAAATGATTGCATTGCTGTGATTCAGAATCCATGTTACTGTTGCATTAAATGCATCAAATCAAAACTGTACGTAATGCCTCGTTCTCCCTGCACTGCAGCAACTTCCTTGACCATGACGTCAGACCTGGACTCCAGTTTGACCAGTATCGACTGGCTCCCACAGCTGGGAATGAGCAGCCTCCGCTCAGGGAGAGAGCGAGGCGAGAAAAAGCGGGAACGAGGAAGAGAGCGAGACACGCCACTATCCATTCCATGTGCCTCCCCTCCGACCAACTCCAAAGGGAAACCACCACATAGCTATGCCACCCTCATCGCAATGGCAATCAGCTCTGCTCCGGAGAGAAAGCTGAGTCTGAATGACATCTACACCTGGATCAGCGACACTTTCCCATTCTACAGTAGAGCAGGGAGAGGCTGGAAGGTAGTTCAGAGAGCTACACACTTTTAATAATCACCTACTGCTTCTTAAAATCTGCTGTTTAGCAGATATTTGTTAAAAGGTTTTTTTTTTTCTTCATGCAGAATTCAATCCGACATAATCTCTCCCTTAATAAATGCTTTCGGAAAGTTCCAAGACCACAGAGCGACCCAGGGAAGGTAATTTAGTTCATTCTTTTTGTGACTTAGTTAACCTTTAATACCCACAGACTAGGGGATTTATTGACTATATCCAATAATTTTAAAAAGTGAAGGTCTTTTTACTGCAGACTACCAATTGGGAAATGCTTCCATCTCCCAAAAAAGAACATGTTTGTTTGCATGCCTTTATCTGTTAGTTCTTCCAATTCTTCACAACTTTAATCTTCTATGCTATTTCATAAGTCATTTTAGATAGTCTTAGGCCCAAAGCTGAATGTTTCCTTGTCTCTTTGTTCAGGGTTCTTACTGGACCATGGATGGACCACCTGACCAAAATCAGGCTAGAGGTTCTAAAAGACCTTGTCCTTCAAGCGATGAGGAGATGGTAGAATCCTTAAACTTTACTCGATTAATATTTTGTTATTGTGGAAAACAAACATGCAATATATAGACAAAAGTTTTTGGCCAAACCTGCAATGACATTGTATCCAAATGCATACAGAGTACTCCATACAATATGGAGTTGGCCCCCCATTTGCAACTGTAAAAGCTTCCACTCATCTTGGAAGGCGAACCAGGCCTTCTCTTCCAACATCAGTGCCTGACCTCATAAATGGACTCCAGTTTGACCAGTATTGATTGGCTCCCACAGCTGGGAATGAGCAGTGTCCACTCAGGTAAAGAGCGAGGGGAGAGAAAGTGGGAATGAGAAAGAGAATGGGACACGCCTCTGTCTATTCCAATCGCTCCTGTAAATGATCTACGGAGCATTTATGAGGTCAGGCACTAATGTTGGACGAGAAGGCCTGGTTCGCCATCTTTGTTGCAGATCATCCCAAAGGTGCTCGATAGGGATTAAGAATAGAAAAGAGCCTTCCTCAAACTGTTGCCACAAAGTTGGAATTATAGCATTGTCCACGATGTCTTGATATGCTGAAGCATCAAGATTGCCCTTCACTGGAGATAAGAGGCCTCATTGAAATGACCTGTTTTCTATTATTGAATTTAATAATTAGCAGGTTTGGCCAAACACTTTCGTGCATATAGTGTACATGATTCCTGCACATGATTCCTTATGCAATGCATATACTTCTTCTTTAGGACGACCCTGAAAAAACCCCATCCGCCGTGGACATACCACATCTAAGTCAAGCTGAGCCTCTTGCTCTTCCACCAGACATTAAATCTACTCTGTCTCCACCTCCATGCAAGGTACAAATCACCTGCATTTGCTGTCTCTGAACTGTGAATTATACTTATGGGATTTTATGACATGATAGAAGTCAAAAAGATGCAAGAAGGATTGCAGGAGTGCAGGACCAGGGATTGTAATATATACATGCGAGATTTAAGAGAAAATCTAAAATAAGGAGCATTAATACTGTATAGACAAATAAAAAGTTGATCTGCCCCTGCAGATCATTCGCCTCCAAACCTGATCATAATTAGCTAGACTAATCCTGGATAGACGGGATCAAGTGTTCAAATCAAACCAAGACTTGTGATGAAATTTTCCATGACCGAAGGTAGAACAAGAACAGTATGGTGATCAGACTCTTAGCGGGAGTAAAACATCTGAATAACGTAAACGTTTTAAAGAAGGTTGTACAGTACGTCTGTGAATGACATGCAGTGGTGGCTAAGACCCCACAACACACATATTCCCATAAACATTCAGTAAGTGGAATGCTTGATCTTTGAAAATCGAGGGATAACTTGTAACCAAGGTTGCAAACATCACTTGTATATTACAGAACCTCTTCCTGTACAGTTCTGACCTCGCTCCAAGCCATTTTCACATTTTTGGGACATTAAAGGGTTTCCTAGGAGACCAGCATTTCAGACGTGAAGCGGGCAGTCGCTTATGGCTCTGGCATACTGAGAAAACTTTCTACCTTGATGGTATCCAAGCACTAGTGAAACGCAGGGATAAGTGCATTAGTGTAGCAGGCGATTATATAGAAAAAAATAAAGGTCGCTTTTACTCTAACAGCTGTGTTCTGTTATCCTGCACAATAAAAAGTTCAATTTAGACTTGAACGAACGGCGTCCTTTTAAAATGCAAGCCTCTGAAAATTCAAAACTGTCTTTTTAGGCAATATAGTCGGAGACCTGTTAACGTTTATGGTCCATAAAAAGCAACTGGGAATGATTATAATAGTCTAATAGGTGTTTTAACAATTTAACTCACTTTAGTTGAGTTCAACAATTTCATTAGAAAGTTTGATTAGACCTGTCTATACAGGTGTTGTTCAGGTTTAACACTCTACTAAATTTTTTTTTTTTTTTTAATTAAGGGCAGAATTAAATAGAATTAAGTATCAAAACATTACAAACTTAATTTAATTATAACAAGATACACATATATGTGTAAAAGCTACACAAGTTAAAAAATATTTTTGAGTGCACTTTTTTGGGTGCACTAATTTGAAAATGTCAAGTTAACAGGTTGCATGTTTTTCATGCAATATTTTTATTTTTTTAATTGTATTATTCAACACATTTATATATATATTTTTAATTAATGTTCATGTACTACACATGCAGCTTAATTGGTAATTTTACTCGTAACTTATAAAATTATGAAAATTTTAAAAATCATTTCTCATGGTAAGCAAAGATTCTAACCTCACCAGTGTCCTCAATTAATTCATAATGTCATATTTAATATTTATATACTATATTTAATACTGACCTCAAGTGGCATTACAGCCTGAAACATAAAACTCAGCATGACATTGTGATTTAATCAAATTGTCAGACCATGGTACTGGGGGAAAAAAAAAAAGTCCAAGGTCAGAATCATGTGTAATTGAGACTCATTACATTTTGGTTAAACTTTGCCCTCACATGTACTGTATAACTCTTGCATTATCTGAGCAGAGCGTAATATTATGTCTAAGATCTAACTACTGCATCCAAGCTTACCTCAACTTCAAATACAGCTGAGCTTAATATGTGGAAAAGAAAAATCTGGATTTCTGCACATGATGTAATGACAGCCGAGAAATCCTGCTTTCTGGAACGGACCCCAGCATTACTCAGTTTTCTTTAAGCAATGATGATTTTCCCTCTCTGTTCTCTAATCCTAGTGTCCTCTTGAAAAGAAATAAATAGACTTGGATAAAGAAATAGGTGCACATCTAACCTAAGGATGCTAGTCACAATCTTTGACAAGGTGAAGAAGGTGAAAAAGTAACATTTTGACATCTGGCACAGAGTCAAAAGTGGTGTGCTTTGAAACCAGACTAGGTTCAACCAGGCTTAAAATAACTTTTAGCTAAACCAACTTGGTTATCTGTAAGACACAACTTCCTGGGTAGATCTGTCAGCGTACAGAGGAAAGCTCTGCAAACCTATCTATCTATCTAACTATCTATCCATCCATCCATCCATCCATCCATCCCTCGTGGGGCAAAAAAGTATTTAGTCAGCCACCAATTGTACAAGTTCTCCCACTTAAAAGGATGAGAAAGGCCTGTAATCATCATAGGTATACCTCAACTGTGAGAGACAAAATAAGAAAAGAAAAAAAATCCAGAAAATCACAATGTAGGATTTTTAATGAATTAATTGATACATTCCTTGGTAAAATAAGTATTTGGTCACCTACAAACAAACAAGATTTCTGGCTCTCATAGACCAGTAACTTCTTCTTTAATAGGCTCCTTTGTCCTCCTCTCGTTACCTGTATTAATGGCATCTGCTTGAACTTATTATTAGTATAAAAGACACGTGTCCACAACCTCAAACAGTCACACTCCAAACTCCACTATGGCCAAGAGCAAAGAGCTGTCAAAGGACACCAAAAACAAAATTATAGACCTGCACCAGGCTAGGAAGAATGAATCTGCAATAGGTAAGCAGCTTGGTGTGAAGAAATTAACTGTGGGAGCAATTATTAGAAAATGGAAGACTACTAATAATCTCCTTCGATCTGAGGCTCCATGCAAGATCTCACCCTATGGGGTCAAAAAGATCACAAGAACTGTGAGCAAAAATCCCAGAACCATACAGAGGACCTAGTGAATGACCTGCAGAGAGCTGGGACCAAAGTAACAAAGGCTACCATCAGTAACACACTGCGCCACCAGGGACTCAAATCCTGCAGTGCCAGACGTGTCCCCCTGCTTAAGCCAGTACATGTCCAGGCCCATCTGAAATTTGCTAGAGAGCATTTAGATGATCCAGAAGACGATTGGGAGAATGTCATATGATCAGATGAAACCAAAGTAGAAATAATGCTGAGTTGCATCCAAAGAACACCATCCCTACTGTGAAGCATGGGGGTGGAAACATCAATGATCCCAAACACACCGCCCGGGCAACAAAGGAGTGGCTTCTTAAGAAGCATTTCAGACCTTGAAATGCAAGGTCCTAGCCAGTCTCCAGATCTCAACCCCATGGAAAATCTTTGTAGGGAGTTAAAAGTCCGTGTTGCCCAGCGACAGCCCCAACACATCACTGCTCTAGAGGAGATCTGCATGGAGGAATGGGCCAAAATACCAGCAACAGTGTGTGAAAACCTTGTGAAGACTTACAGAAAACATTTGACCTCTGTCATTGTTATTGACCAAATGCTTATTTTCCACCATAACTTGCAAATAAATTATTTAAAAATCCTACAATGTGATTTTCTGGATTTTTTTTTCTTTTTTGTCTCTCATAGTTAAAGTATACCTATGATGAAAATTACAGGCCTCTCCCATCTTTTTAAGTGGGAGAACTTGCACAATTGGTGGCTGACTAAATACTTTTTTGCCCCACTCTATCTATCTATCTATCTATCTATCTATCTATCTATCTATCTATCTATCTATTTATCTATCCATCCATCCATCCATCCGTCTGTCTGTCCTTTACTCTCCCAAGTATACTGTGATCTGCCCTCAAAAGTTGAATAAATATATAAAAAGTATATATAAACGAACTGATCCTGGTCTCCAAATGAATATCATTGTAACATTTGATGTTCTTCCACAGCGTCCACCTGCCCCATTAACTACGGCCCCCGCTGCCTCTGTCCCTTCAGCTGAGCCGCCGCTGCGCTTCTCCTTCTCTGATCTCAACCTGCCAGACCTCTACACTTCATTTCAGTCTCTCTGTCGCTCTGTGAGAGAGAGAGTCACTTCACAGTGTGAGTAAAGTGTGACAAATAGATCGTTCTATTTCCTCCTTTTCTCCTATTTTTGATCCGTTCTCGTCCATGTGGCGCAGCAGTGCGGCACCACCTTCCCGTAGCACATGGCTCAATCCTGAGCTTGAGTAACTGTTCGACTAACTGCTTCTGTCTGGGATTCATTTTGGTTTGTCTTCTTTTTTTTTTTTTTTTTCCTTTGCCTCCCAAAATGCACTGACACAGACTGTTTTTAATGCCTTATATTATTTGCATTGTCTTTTAATCCATCATTGCTTTTTTTAAATGTGTTTGAAAGATCCTGTTTTCTGATCAAAAATTCATTCATTTTCAATGAATGAATTTTAGTAAATTCAAATTTTATTCGTCACATACACAGTCATACACAGTACGATATGCAGTGATCACGTGATACGATATACGATCGCATATCCCAGCTTCTTGTTGGTAGGCAGGGGTTATATTATTATTATGTATATATACAATATACATAATATGTATAATGTACAAATGTGACATTATAAAGTCACACACTTGTGCTTTGCAGCATGTTACACATGTACAGTTACTATAACTACTTGGTGATATAAGACATTATTATACATTTATAATGCATCATAAATAAGTTGTAATAAATATACTGTGCCTCGCAAACCTATTCGTCACCCTTAGAGTCAGATATGAGATTGTTCTGGACGGTAATTTTATTACATATCAATTTTGTTTTCTAAAAGAAAAATATGTAAATGTTTAGCAAAACTTGAATTTTTATTTTTTTTTTTAAAATGATGCTTCAATTACATGTTAGCAAAATTAGCAGTTGAAGAAAAAGGAAATACCAGAGATCTTAGTTGAATTTAGATCTTGACTCTGATTTGACCACTGTAAAACTTTTACCTGTCCACTTTTAAACATTCCTGTATTGCATTAGTGTTTCAGGCATTGAAATATTTCTTCATATTTTGCTTTCGAAGAGCCGTTCGTTATGTTTAATGTAGTCATGAGGAACCGTTCTTTGGGCTTACTTTTTTCGCTCTCATGTTCAGTCCAGTCGCGTCGCTGTACCTGACCAGTTTCAGTTTCGGTTTTCAGTTTGTTAAACCACACAGTAACCTATGAGTTATTAAAGGCCTAAAAAACATCCAACGTGGGCTTGAACTAGTCAGAAACAGGTCCAGATAGTGACAGATGATCAGATTTTAGATTTTGTAATTTTCCACTGTGTTTCTGGATTTCTTTTAACCCAGGTTTTTAGGATGGAAAACATCCCCAGATGTCCCCCTATTTCTCCATAGGCATGGTGTTGACCCTGGGATGAAAATGAAGGGGTGCCACATACATAGTGCTTTAAAACTTACCCATCTTCACCGGGTCATACAGCACTTGTTCTTTTTCCGCGTTAGCCTTCACATAGAATCCTTTGTCATGTAGAGCTCTTGAAATGGTTTTGTGCTGCACCTTCATGCCACTCTCAGACACTCCTTCAGAGAGTGACTGTTGGCCTTACTATGGTTTCCCTCAACAATTTCCGTCTTGGTTTTGTCAGAGTACTGAGGGAGGGCCTTTGTCTAGGTAGTGCTTAAGTAGTGTGAGTTGATTAGTGTCGAACTTTTTTTTCTTTTGCAGCGGACGGCGCTGGTCTACTTGGGATACCGGGTGACATTGCACCGCTCCACACCCCAACGCTGCCACCCCTGTCACCTCAACCCTGTCACAGCATCAATCCTTCCACACACATGATCAATAGTACGAACACTGGTACCAACCCAACCCTTAAAATGAACCCAAGTTTCACCGTACAAAACCCCCAGGCGAACGCTGAGCCTGACAGACTGCTACACAACAACGGTAAGCGTAACAACGTGTGTGTTTCTTCCTAACAGCTTCTCTGTTAAGGATGTTCATATCCTCTCATGTTTTCCCAGTTGTTCCTGCAGACTGGTTCAGTAATGCTGAGTCTTTAAGAGAGAGCTTCAGAATTGCTAACAGTTTGGACTGGTCTAATATAGACCTCAGCAATCACCCTGGTAATTTTGCCAGTAGCTTTATAAGACAGTATTTAGATAAAGAAATGCATGGTGTTTGTATACTGTTAGACATTTTCCTTTTTTCCATTTCAGACCTGGTAGAGAGCATGCGTCAGGCGGAACTCTGTGATTGGGCGCTGGATCCAAATCTCTTCACCTCGCTCTGTGATTCACTCAACCGCTTCTTCACTCACAGGGGGATCCTTGGCTCACAGTCGGGCAACACGTCCTCTCTGAGCTCGTTAGCTTCACCCCTTAGCCACATGCAGTCAGCAGCTCATCCGACTCTGTCGCATGTAATGCACCCCTCTCCTCTTAGCTTACCTCCCCAGCTCCCGCACTGTAGCGGTGGTCCATCTGTTCAGAGCCACCGGAAAACAATGACTCTTCAGAGCCCTAGCCAGAATTCACAGAGGAACCTTGAAACACAGCCAAATGCTAGCCAACCTCTGCCTTCCAACGGTAAGTCTGTAGAGCTTGAGATTTGTAGAAACACATGTACACCTGCTTATTGTCAGCAGATAGAGGATCGTTAGAACTTGACAGCTAAAGACTGGACAAAGACCAGGTGATGTCCCCAGTCAGATTCCTAGTCTTCGCTGACTGTACTGGAACCTGACTTGGTCTTTTGCTGGTGTTGCTGAACCTCCTTAAAGTTCAGTTTATTTGTTGCGATGTGCTTCTGCTCACCATAGATGTTAAGACTATTTGACTTGGTGTAGCCTATCAAAGTTAAGATGCTTTTCTGTTCATCGCAGTTGTAATAAGTAACTGTTTGACTTTGAAATCGTTAACTGTAGTTTTGTTGTCTATTGAGCCAAAGTTGAGATACTTTTCAGTTCAAGATGGTTTTAAAGAGTGAGTGACTGACTTACTGTAGCTGACTGCACAGGGAGCAGGAGGCACACTTTAAAGTACACTGCGGCACGGACAGCAGCAATCGGCTCTCCACTGTTCTTCCTGTGATTAGTCACAAAGATCACCTTTTTTCTTCATGCTGATGATTGATGTGAAATAAATGCATGAATCAGTAGGTGTGCAGTTGTTCCTTATAGAATGTTCAGTGAAGGTGATCTGATGAACAGGTGATTTTATAGTCTTGAGCAGGATCCCTTCATAACTGTCCCCAACTTTCACCTAATAGACATTACAGGAGGAGTTTAGTGGCGTGACCGAAAATCGCAGTGTTTAATAAAACTTAAAAGAAAAAAAAGTAAGACTCTAAAAATAAAACTACAGTCCTGATATGATCCTTCTCAAACATCACTCAGTCAAATGTATTTTCACTTGTTGTAATTGGTGCTAATAATTCTGGAGTTGTTAGTTTCTTTTAGACCTGTTTAAGTAACATTAATTGAGGTGAAGACTTTCTGCACTAAACATCCAGTAGACAGTTACAGTTTTGGATTATCAGGATTTTACTTAACATTTCACTGTTCTGTCATCTGCAGCTATTCAAGCACAACCTCTGACACCTCGAACTCGACCCCCCATGAAGCATCTCCACAGCAACAGTGAAGAGATTCAAGATGACTTTGACTGGGATTCACTGATTGTGTGAATACTTCAAGAATCTTTGAAACAATTTGAAATAGTGCAAAATTTATTTATCGAGATGAAAGCATTTGTTTGAAATCTTAAAACATTTTATTCATGTATATGTTTGTTACACGTAGCGGCGGCTTGTCCATACTGTAATTTTACCATTTAACAAATCCTTAATCATGCGCTTTAAACTCCGTTGTACGACTAATTACCTCTCGAATGACCTTACGATAGAAAAATCCTTGCTGTTTGACAGATATGACTGACATTCCAGTGAGTTGCTCACTAGATCATGCTCGCTGTCCTTTTAGGGCCACAAAGTTACTGTTGCACACACTGCTACTATCAAGTGCTAATAGAGGCCCAGTGGGGCTGGAATGACGCTGCTCCGTGCTCAGGGGTGGCGCAGCAAACAGGACGATTAATAAAGGAGATGATTTGTGCAGCAAATTAGATTAGTTTAAAATACTCTGAAACTACAAAATCTTGTTTTGTAATTAAACATAATAAACACCTGCAAAGACAAAGATAAGTAAAGGCACAGCCTCCATAATGTACATAAGCATTTCTATTTTATGAATACATGGCAACAATGGGAAAAGGGGAAACTGGGTTATTGTGGCACGGGTACTGTCTGTATCACAGTGCCCTGGTTACCTAAGCAAACCTAAGGATGAAAAAAAAAAAAAAGTAAGAAACCCGTCTTCCTGCTGCTAGACTGTATGTCAGGTCTCAGCTGCCTATGGTGGTGTTATTCTACAACAGAAATCAATTATATGTTAAATAATATTTTGCTGCCCCACCAATATCTATGGTAATAAACTGCTTCTGGGTATATTCAACCTGTTGCCCTTAAATGCATTCAGATATCTTAAACTGTGGTGAACAGTTGTTACTAACAGAAAACAATTCCTCTGATAATTACTTACAAACACAGCGTTCAAGACAAACCAGGACTTTATGCAAAATAACAAAACAATTATCGGAGTTAAAACTACCTTTATTTATAAATAATATGTGAAAAATGGCTTGGAGCGAGGTCAGGACTGTGGCAGTAACTTCCAGCTGAGTTCCTGTGATGTGGAAGTGGTGTTCGTGAACGATCGTGTGTACAGTTCCCACAGACAGATGAGGCTCTTCCGCAAGTTACCTAACGATGTTCATGGGGTCGAATGCAGTGGGCGCTGAGCCACCCTGGCCGGGATCATTGTTCACGGACATATGGCCGCCTTGAAAACGTTTGCAGCATTCAAATGTTTTACTGGAACTAGGGGCCTCATCACCGTAGCATGCTTAAAGTCTTCTGTAAAAGTCAATCGTTTTTTTCTACGCCTTCAATCATGAGAAATATCACCACAAGTCCTGGTTTGACTCGAATGACCCTGTTAGTAAACATTTTGTTAAATGTATTGAGAGTAAATCAAGAATGTATTGATACAAACAGAAATCATATATACATGTCTGGGGTCAGATTATTGTTTATATAGAAAAATAATGCAAATAAAATGTCCTTAGTTACCAGCTAGACCAGCTAGAGATGTAAGCTTTCCAGGATAATTCACTATTTTGACCAGTTATACCTTTTTATTGCACTTGAAAGCATGTTTTTCTTTTTTTTTTTTTCTTTTTCTTTTTTTGCTTGGCGCACTAAATGTAAATCTGTTAACTCTACCGGGTGACTGGGGCTCCGTCATGGTATTTTGACTGAACATTGTGTGTGGAAACAGTTCAATGTTTTCAATTGTCTTCAATGACTAACACTTCCTTTGCAAATATTACCTTTCTGAATTTTATCTAAATGAATCAGGCACCACAATATTCTATGCCTTGCATCAAAATAAAAATGTAGATGAAAATCATATGAAATGTCAAAACCATGTCTGGTCCTGACTTTGCTGTAACGGAAAACCCAAAACAAGCATTCTTTTTTAACATTTATTTTTTTTCCATCCTCCATTTTTTTGTGATTATTCACAGTCAACACCATAATCTTTCATCTTTCCCAGTATAAGAGATATCTTCATATATAAAATAATTCATCAAAAGGAAATTAAGAATAACAGCATGGATTGTTATTCAGTCCCCCAAATTTTAGCATTTAAATTCCCGCAAAAGATTTCATCCAGGTCACAATTTTAGAAGCGTTTAAAGTCCACCCACCTGTTTTATTTCGGAAACACGTACGGGAAACAGTGGGTGGGTGTTGCAATATGAGAATAAAATCTTGTGTCCCATGTGACAGTTCTGACTAATGCTTCAAGTCACAAAAACAAACCCCCCCCCCCAAAAAAAAGTGAAACAAAAATGAATAAAAGGACATCAACACTAAATACAGATGCCTTCATGGACAATCACTGAAAAGTGTCACTGTAATGCAGACACAAATCGCCCACAGATGAGGTTTAATGTAATAAACACAGCGTTAGGGTACATGGACAGACACACACGCATCACGCACGCACACACTCATTCTTTCTGTCTCAACCCAGATGTTTAGCAGTAGCACTTCATCAGTCTATACTGAAATGTCACTGGGTGAATATGTTAAACCAGGCATCGCATTCAATGGCTGTATGTCAAAGTTATTTTCCTCGGTTGCTTGATCCCAAAAGAAAAAAACAAAAAAACAATAAATTAGGGAAAAAAATTACACTTTGAATTAAATTAAAAGTATTACACCCAGTTTAATCAGAGATGTGGCTTAAATGCAAAGATGATCTCATCTTAGTCCAAGCAGTGAGAGTTTAAGCGCTCCTTCATGCACACTCCAAGTGTCACTACTACGTCCTCTCTAAAGAGTAGGGATGTGTGGGTAATTTAATTATATCAGTTTATTAGTGGCTAATTTCTCTCCATCTTTCTTCAGTCAAGTTTTTTGATTTCTGTGCAATAAAATAACTTACACAATCACACTGACTGAATGATCCTTCTTAATCATACATGCGCATGTCAACGCCCCCAGAAACAAACAAGAACAAATAATTAAAATAATCCAGGTCTTAACCGCTCCCGTTATCTCTTATTTCTTATAAAGCAAAATGAAATGGAATAAAGTTAAATCTGAAATGCTTTAAATATAATGACGTATGCAATTTTTCTTGTCTTGCACACCATGTCGATGGGGCAGTTTTTCAAGTGAAAAGGGATGTGGGGGGTGGGGAGGTTGTGAAATTTCTCAGAGAAGAAACGGATTGGTGCTTGTACCCGTAGCCCCGCCCCCTGTCACAGATCCTCCAGCACCCATAACGCCGCCTACTCCTGTTGGGGGCCCCAAAACCAGCGCTGGCTGAGCGATTCCCCCAGAGCCCATCATCATTGAGTTTCCCGCAGGGACCATGGGAGAAACTCCACTGAAAGGCATTCCCATCGGACTGGACTGTACCATTCCCATGCTCATGCTGGGGGCCGCCATAGGGACCCCCATTACTGGCATGCTCATCCCTGGCTGAACCATTCCCATTGTAGGCATTTGGCCTAGGATAGGGTTAGGGGGGACAGGACTGGTACGTAACTGGCTTAGACCAAGTGAAGAAGGCTGAGGAGAAATGGAGGCCATTGGGGTCACACCAAACGGGTTTGAAGAAGCTGCTGGCGTTGGTGAAACACCCCGACTGGAAATGGTGCTCCCGGGAGTGACTGCCACACCTGGTGCAGGTGAGGGGCCTAGAAGAAAAAACCAAAAGGATTAAGCCAAAAAAAGGGCGAGTGAATAAAAACATACTTTGTTACACAAGGATATACAGTGTAGTGAAAATGTAATTACCAATTTTTCTGAAGTCAATTTTTTATATATATTTGTCACACTTAATTAAGCCCATCAAACAAATTTTAATATCACACAAAGATAACCTGAGTAAATACAAAATGCTGTTTTTAAATAATGATTTCATGTATCCAAACCTACATGGCCCTACAGGATGTGAAAAAGTAATTAAACATAAAACACACACACACACACACAACAGGAAGGGGGCAAATATTTTTTTTTATGTCACTAAGGTCTAAACACCTACTATGCCACATCATTCTCTTTTTTTCTTCTTCCTTAAAATAAAAAGTAAGCTGGTACCAGAAATCTATTCTTAGACCTTTGTTTTATAATTTACAAATATACATCAGTAGTTTTTGTGACTGAAGCTAAAGTGTTGCCATTCGGAATGCCTACTCTGTGACTGAAGAAAAGGGTTGTGAGATGAAGTTATAGTGGGAGGGGTCTGTCTGAGTTTGGGTTTTGATGATACGAGGGAGTCCAGATCCACCAGTGCTGCATTGGGGCCCAGGAACGACTCCGGCGTTTTCCGGACCGGCAGAGACGAGCCGAGTGATGAGAGGTCAAAGGGCACCGGAGAGCCTGTGCTTCCTCCACTGCCTGTTACTGCAGAGCCTCTCCTTTCTGGATCTCCTACAGGAAAACATAGGAGAGGATGGGCTTGAGTGGTAAACAGGGAGAGAGGATGTTTAATAATTAATTAATGCTGCCTCCCACATGCTGAGCAAGTCACAAGGCATAATCATGACCTACTGAAAGAGGGTTGGGAAGTGGGGTTTAAAGGGGCAGAAAGCATGAACACACAATATGATTACATTTTATTATTATTATAAAAGTGCCAGGATTTCTACCAATTTTTCTGAAGTCAATTTTATAACCCATGGAAAAAAAAACACTGTACCTGCTTCCTCAGAGTGATAAATGCCAGTTGAGGTTTTATTGTATTTTGTTGTTAAAGAATTTCGGTAATTTAGCTTGAACCCAACAAAAACACAAGGACAAGAAAAAATTGCTGGCAATTTGGTTTCATAAGAAAAAACTAAAAAAAAAAAAATAAATAGTTTATTTAAAAAAAATTGTCAGCTTTCCTCTATTTTACATTTGTGAAAAACTGGAAATCCTGGACAGACAAGACGGCAAAGAGTATAAACACACGGATTAACAAAAGGGATTGGTTATAAGGCCATGTTCACATTACAAGCCACATTGTTAGGTCAGATCGGATGTGCATATCATGAGGCTTTACATTTATAATTACTTCTATGGTTAACTTTTATCCCACTTTATTGTGGACAAGTCTGTCCTCTGAAACGGCAACCATGCGTAAGATACATCCGTGCTCACGCCATCTGGGTTACACGTCATGAACACATCGTGAGGTTTTGCATTTTTTTCAAACAAAGCAATTGTAATTTCTAGGTACAGTTTGCTTTTGTCAAGTCCTGAAAGAAAGGCCTAACTCAGCTATTCATAGGTCCTCACTTACATGGATGACATGTGTTATGTGTACCTGTGCCATTTGTGTGTTTAGTGGAACCACTCCAGGGGTCAGAGGTCAGAGCATCACTTGCGGGGGCAACCCCTTCCCCAGCCCAAGGATCGGATGACCCTGAGAGTGAGGTTGGGGCAGCAGGCACTGATGAAGCCCAGGGGTCTGTACTAGGAGGGGTCACGGCTGGGGAGGACAGATGAAAGGGTCAGAGGTGGAAAACTGCATGCATACAGACTAAAGTCACGCAAGGAGTTGAAACTTTGATACAATCTGGATAGTGTTTGTTTTATTCTAGAAGTAAGGAATGGATCGGTGTCATGAAGGATTATTTTTGCACTGCAGTTAAATTTTTTAAAGTGATATGACACACTGTACAGTGGAAAAATGCCAATGAACAGCAAAAGAGTTACGCTGAGATCCATATTTTAGCTTGTTTAAACTTTAACCTACTATAGACCATGTGGATAGAATGTATAAAAAATTCCCCCTCTCCCCAAACTCCTATCCAAAGGAAGGATTTTTTTTAATTTTCTAACATTGGGTCAAAACTATATCTACTATGACATTAATGACATTTTGTCTTATTGCCATTATTTATGCAAAAATAGAAGAAATTTGTAAATTAAGTGAACTGAATTTTTCTTATTTAATGGCAGTTTCTGCATGCATGCGTGTTTCCTATTATCATCATTTTGGTATCAGGGTGTAAACCAGGTATTGGTATCAAAGTCAGAGTGATGGTTTTGTAAATAATACAGAAATGGTTAATGCAGGGTAAACAGAAAATGGTGAAATGGTAGACAACACTCAAATAATAATGAAAGATACGACTCTGTAAATATTATACATGCATACACACCCTTACATATACATGAGGTCTCAGACAAATGATTGCAGAGTGACACTGTGATTGACGGGAGAGAGTGTGTGCGCCGTTCCTTCCCACCCAGGGAGTGGATACAGTTTTTAAAAAAATCAAAATGTTATGCATGTTTGCCCAACTCCACGAGAGATTCCTCCTACAAGAGCAGTAAGATTTACCATACACGGTGAAACGTAGACATTTTTTCTCCTTAAATGAAATTTTCCTTTTCTTTTCATATTAGACCCAATATAGCTTTTTAAATCAACAAAAGAAGAGCAAACAGAATCAGAACGACATCACTAGGCATTTTTCTCAGAGGTCATCCAACGTCAGTAGTCTATCGGGACTGGTCTAAAGGATGAAATAATCTCTGAAACATCAGGTCTGAAACATTAAGGAAGGTTGAACATTCTTGTATTTTGTGTAAACACAAATGCGTCAAAGTCAGATGCAATCAACTTCATTTTTTGCTCAAATTTATAATTGTGCATATTTTTGTTTATGGATCCAGACTTCTGGGCCTTGCTGAATACTTATACCAATTAAGCATAAAATTCTTGTAACATGAAAAGCCACTAAGGTTTTTCTGTTGGTGTGATGATTCTAATTCAATTATAGACATTATAAGGTGCTGCAGTTCATGTAAAGAATACAACAGCTGGTTGTCCCTTAGACAGTGTGACCACTACATGCCTTATATTCCTGTATCCCAGATAATATATATTTTTTCCATCCACGTGTATTTAAAACTCTTGTTAATGTCGCTGTGGTGAATCATTGTTCTTTGTTTGATAATAATGGTCTTTAAGGCGTTACAGAGTGTTACATCTAATGTTTCTAAAAAAATTTTGTACCCTCTCCTGACCCATATTTAACAATTTACAATAATATATATATATTTTTTTAAATATCTACATTGACCATTCATTTTGTTTTTATAATTGTAACGGTTTTAAAGATTTGATATAAATTTTCATAATTTCAAAAAACTTGCAATTTAATCAGGGATGTGTAGACCTTTTAAATTCAGTATACAGTAGTAATAATGGTGTAAACCATTACAAATATTCCTTTAAACTGTTCAAATGCCTTAAAATAAAAAAATAAAAAAACAGAAAACCATAGAATACTACTCTAGCCTGAGTGTTTCTGAGCAAAACACTTCAGGTAGACACCAAGACATCTACGCGACTTTTACATTGCATGTTACCCAGGGAGTAATGGTCCAAATTGTGTCGCTTTATCCTGTAAAGAAGCATCATTACATGGTCTTTACTCACCTGTAGATGCCCAGGGGTCAGAATTCACTGTGGAAGTTTCCCCCCATGGGTCTGGAGGAGGGGCTACTGAAGGTGGCCCGCCCCTCCATGGGTCAGTACTAGGGGGTGAGGCAGGAGATGCTGCACCCCAGGGGTCACTGTGGCCCCACGGTCCTGTTGAAGGGGCAGGGGTCACAGACGGAGGAGGGGATGGGCCGGTAGAGCCTGGAGCTGCTGGAGCTCCCCACGGGTCAACAGTGCTCAGCTCCATCAGGGTGGACTGAGAAGGGAGACAGGAAGAACATCACAAGACTTTTGTAAAATATAGATACATATTGTGCAAGTATACACACACATATTTACAGTATATACACCGATCAGCTCTAACATTACAACGGAAAAATGTTATGCCCAATATTGCATAGGTTCCCCTTGTGCCACCTGGGCAGCTCTAGCCCCTTGGGGCATGACTTTGGGGGTGTGTCATGGTGTCTGGCACCAGGACACAGGCGGCGAATCCTCTGGGTAATCAGACTTGTTTGTCTGATGTATCCCATAAGTGCTTGATCAAATTGGTCTCTTTGCCTGCTGGGTTCTCTGTGTAGCGAGCTGTCCTGTACTGGGTGTTCTGGTGACCCATTATGACCAGCATTAACTTTTTCTGTGATTTGTCCTGCATTAGATTTTCTGTGGGGTTGGGCCAAATGCACTGGCATTTGATGCCTGCTGGCACTCATGAGTCTTTGAGTGCCCATGATCACCATTCTACTGGTATATATTTTGTAATCTATGATAATGTGTTTATGTTAAGGCTGATCCGTGTAACCCTAACACACTTCAACTTTCATTTCTTACAGAGACACTATAAATGAAGAGGAAAAAAAATGTGAATAAAAGTAGATTATTTACAGAGCTCACAATGACTGAGCTGAACAGTGTGGTGGGTGTGTTTTGCTCTTTATTGTCAGTTCTTTTTTTGGCTTAATTGCTTCCACATTTAATTGTGTCATCAGCTAAATGGGTGTTGTCGACTGATAAATCATAGCAGGATAAAATTCCCCCTTATTTCATTACAGACAGATTTTGCAGCCTGTCAGCATGAGCTATGATTTGAGTTATTATATTAATGTTTTCTAGCATAATTACGTGTTGACTTAATCATTATTTCGTATTTCCAGAAATACAGCAATAACCCGTGTGATGAACTATACTTCCATTCATACAGGCGCACTCTTGTACACACCTCCTCAGGTTTGGCTTTCTCCCTCTTGCTCTCCTCGATGGCCATCTGCAGTCTTAGATCATCCCCCCTGCGCAGACGTTCCTCCTGCCAATCACAAACCATTATTACATCAGTGCAGTAAACAGCACAGGGTGGCTAATGAAGAACATGTCTCGTGAGATTTAAGGGCAACTTTTATATCAAATTAAGAAATAATTACAGTAGTGGAACGGTTTAACGGCATGCTTTCATTTCTAACACAAATTAGCTACAATTACATACGATTTAAAACAGAATTATGTTCATCAACTGCAAAACCATAATTAACAAGAGAATTGTGCCTTATATTTATATTTTTCTTGTCAACTGATTGTTCAGTGAAATTAGGCTGAAGTTTATCGAGGCTCGATTGCAAATTGATCACTGATTTGTGATTGAATTTTGCAATATGCACAAGAAAGCGATACAGGAGCAGCTTTCACTCCTGGGATCTCTACATCCCATGATCCCTGACCTCTTGGTGAGCCTCCTTGCTGAGAGTGAGCGCGTAGCGGAGTTCTGCATCCTCCAGAGGGTCAGCACTAGTCTGGTGGAGAGGGGTGAGGGGCGGGGCAAGGACAGGAGTGAGTGAGTGAGTGAGTAAGTGGGGGCTTAAACAAGTTGAAGGGCCTTAGCTTAGTAGCTATAATCTCTAAGCTACTACAGAGTGAGTGAAAGTAGGAAGTGAGAGTAAGAAACCAAGTGCAGAAGTGAAAATGGATGGGAAGGGAATTTGAAACTAGTTAGTGTTAGATATAGATAACAGTAGAACAAGACTAAAGATGTCAACAAAAAGACCCTTAAATGTCATTTAAAATGACATTGGAAAAAGAAAATCTGACATGTATACAGACATGTTCAAAAGTTAGAACCCCCTCTTTTAATTATGTGTTTTTGTTTAAAAAGTTCATAAAAATTATTCGATCGTAGCGGGTCTCAGTGTTAGGCAAACAGATGATTGCTTATGTTTTTACGCAAAAACACATAATTAAAAAGTATTTATTAATTTTAAAAAAGTACTAACTTTTGAACCAGTGTGTAAGCGCTCAAGTGAAGCCACCTTTAAAAAAAAAAAAAAAAAAAAACAGTTTTAACATACAACTTACTCTACATTCATTTGTCCTCTTAAGATTGAGCCTTACCTGATTACTCATAAGGCACCCTTACTAGAGAAGTAACAAACAATTTGAAATATGCTGTTGTGGTAAAAGACTAGACAAACTAAAGTTTCCATTTTTATAAAATATTTAGACTTTTTTGTATAGCATATTGTATTTATTCAGATTCAGTTCAGATGTCTTTCTGTAAAATGTAACTAAAATCTAAAGCATTCTTTGTTTATTTTTTACAAAGATTTAATTCCTTCAACCTGCATTAATCATAAATCCATCTAAATCCAGCAACTGTTAAATACTATTAATATTTTCAGAAATATGTGTGTTTATTAATGTCTTTGACTTTCGGTTTTACCTGTTGCCAGAGGACGTGAGAGCTGACTGGGTGTGTAATTTTACCTGCTCTGCCTCCTCCTTGCTCATGGCCAATGCCAGCTGCAATTGGAGGTCCTCCTCCCCTGAGCTCTGTGGCCATGCCTGGTCCGCATCCGTACCTGACTGCAGTCCTAAAGTAGGAGCCGAGGGAGCCGAAGACGCTGGGGGTTAAACAGCTAGGCATTATGGTTTGAAAAAAAAAAAAAGCATTAATTTCTTAATGTGGCCAAGCGTGGTGCTCCCCCGCACACTGTGCTAAATACAAGCATCATGACCTTTTTTCCCTTTTAGCAAGCGAAGCAGCTCTTAATGTCATTAGCTGACTCACCACTTGAGGTCTGTGCCATCTTCTCTTTGGTCTTAAGTGCATGAACCCTCTCTTCTCGTAGCCTTTCCTCATCTTTCAAAAGAGTCACCAGCTGCTTGGCTTTCTCTCTTACATTTACACCCTAATCAAAGAAACGCAGACACAGAAATACACTATAAATGATTCATTCAAGTCCATTATTACATATTTCGCTCTGAATCAGATGGAATCTGGCTCGCAGTTCGCTAACTAGGGCACTATGAGGCTGTTTAAAATTAAACATACTAGAGAGTTCAGCAGAATTTATTACGTAGTCATAAAATAACGCTCATATTGCATGAGGTGCAATAAACAGTCTACACTTCCTTCCTTGAATAAAACTGCTTCCTCTTTGTTAAAAATTGGGTGGCATGGGTCGGGTGGGGTGGAGGGCAGGGCAGTTCAAACATAATATGCTATACTTAATCTGTTGTCGTCATCTCCTGGTTACTGGAGGATCCATCCTTAAATCTTCTTTATAGCGAACTATATGCCAGTGAATATTTTTTTATTCATGTTGTATTGTGTACAGTAGTCTCTCCACATTGAATACTAGTGTGACAAACGTCAATGTAATAAACATTCACTAAAACTTTAAGTGCTGTTTGCCAGTTACCACAGTTAATAGAGAACCATAAGAAAGCACATGCTGACGCAGAAGCATAAGCCCTGATCGCCTTTCTCTTACCCAAGTTTTCCATACATACAAGGCTGATAAAACAATAAAAAGATACAGACCAAAACTAAACAGATGTAAAGTGTAAAGAGTTTATCTGTGTGTGTGTGTGTGTGTGTATACGCGGACACGCATTGGAATGAGTAGGAGAAGAGCGTTTTTTTTTCTGTTGCGTTGAGAGACCTTGAACGGGTAGTTCTGCAGTTTAAGTTTTAAAAGCCAGGCCGCACAAGAATATCTGAAGCATTGCTCCTATTAAAGACCTGAAACTTTCATGAATATTGATATTACAGACACCCACCATGTTCCATTCTCCTAAAGACTAAATGACTGGTGAAATGTTCTTTGAAATGACTTAATGATGCTTTGCCTTTTGTGACGTACACTTCATTCCGAAGGTTACCAAAAAAATAAAAATAAATAAATCTACAGTTCAAAAACCCCTGAATATCAAGAAGACCCCCCCCCCCCCCATTATTTAATTAAAACACTTAAACTTTCATATTACAGACTCGTTCATGGCTAACAGCTTATCAAAAGTAGATCTGCTTGAACATTTGCGTGTGCTGCCACGCGGGTGTGTGTGAGAAAATCGTCCTACACAGTAGCCCCCTTTTCCTTCTCAGGTCTCAATCACTATAGCCACAATTCTTTTCAAAGGTAAAATGCAGGTTAATTTGTTTCATTTTAACTTTATATTTTGTATTAATTATTTTTATATGAATAGTTTTGAGTTGTGGAACGAATCATCTGAGTTTCTATTATTTCTTATGGGGAAAATTAATTTTAATATACAAGTGTTTTAATATACAACAAATAAATTATGCTCGCAATCCAAGGTTCCACTGTACTTGGTCGGGGCTCCTTTATCGCAAATGACGGCATCAATGCAGCACGGCATAAAAGATCATCCTAAAATCATCATAGAATAAAAAAAATGAATAAAATAAAAGCAGTGCAAACATATAAGAACAAATGGTTTGTAAATAGTGCTAATAGGTTGTAATCAGTAACACCCCGATTGGAATTTTTTCTGGGCTGATACTGATTCTTGCTGATTCTGTTTTTGCGTTGTTGTTTTTTCTCCAGGAACTATAACTGACACCATACCATAAACATTTAACAGACGAACAAAAAATTATATACATATTATACATATACATTATATAAAATAAAACGTTAAAGAACTATTTAACAATGTTTACATTTTCTCCAAAACTGCACAATGGTACAGGATTTTCAGTAGGTTGATGTTCAGAGCTTTATTTTGTACAAATTATATTCAGCTGAGAAAAATTCAAACGGGACTGTGAAGACTATCACATGCTTTTTAGACAGCTGCACATGCACCATTAGTAAGTGAATAAAAAGCATGGATTGATTAATGGCATTATAATTGATGTGAAAGTTCATCCCCTCAGTCCTAAGCTCAGCTTAGCCCCACAGGAGAACCTGAATGACAGGGCAAACATGGTTTTGTTGCACCACTTGGAGGCGCAAGCATGGCATAGAAACCGAGGTTGACTGGCCGATTTCAAATCGTAGCCGATAAAGCAGAAAACCAATCACAAGCTGATCGATTGGTGGATCTGTAGTTGTAATAAACAGTGCTAAAATATTTGTTTCCAAATGATTAACACACCCACAATCACAATCTGGTGTAATCTCCTGCTGCAAAATAATGAGTTTATGTACCTTTATTCATTTCTGTAGCGATTTGAATGAATGAAGGTTGATCTTACAGACACCCACCATGTTCCATTCTCCTAAAGGCTAAACGAGTGGTGAAGCGTTGAGCTGGAAATGACTCAGCAATGATTTACCTCTTGTGATGTACCCTTAATTCTGAAAAAAACTAAATTACCTCAGGTATCATTAATACAAGTGAAAAGAGATAATAACAGCATAAGATAATATATTATACTACTGCATTCTGGTTCACAAGTATTGGCACCCTTAATGGAAAATGAGCTTACATAAGTGTGCTACATGTTTTATAATTTATCAAATGCTATTCCGGAAATTCCGGTCCTTGTTTTTCACCAGCTGTTCTACCACAAACCACAAATTGAAATCATTCTTATACTGTTTATACATTCTTATGAGTTTGGCAATGTTGATTTTAACAGCCACGAGAATGGACTCGTGGCTGTTAAAATCTACACTGACCACATACACACACACACACACACACACACACATATCCCTCACCTCACATACGCCATACCGTGAAGAGGCGGTGGTGTGATTACAGATGGTGCCATGGATCTACTGACATACGCATAAATGCACACAGCGCTGACTTTACGCGGGAAACCAACTGCCTTAAAGCAGCCATCTCTGATGCTTTGCATAACATGACAACAGAAGTAAGCTGACAGTTGGCTTGGTTGGGAACTCAGAAGGCTTTTAATCGCTTTCCAAACTAAATTACTAAAAACCTCTTGAATGATAGATGTCTTGATTATAACAGTAACCACAGTTCCCCTATTTCTGATAGCAGTGCTTAACAAAGCTTTCTAGACTTTTCTATGTGATAATGATTTATGTTCTGCACATTTGGTGCCTTGGTTGTGAATTCCTACAATTGTGATGAAATAGATTGTTTGCTCTGTGTGCGTGTGTGTGTGTGTGTGTGTGTGTGTGTGTGTGTGTGTGTGTTTGTGTTAGTTACCTGGTCTTTTCCATCTCTGTCTATGTACTGAAAGTCTTTGAGTGTCTGGACAGCGTAGATGTTTTCCCTGCATTGCTGAGCCACTCTTTCTGAACCCGTCTTTATCAGATACTCCATAAGAGTCATAGCCTGAAAAAAATATGAAGGTCAGGTACACTGTAGAAGGGAAGTTATTCTTTTTAATAAAAAAGAAAATGTGGCTCTTATTTTTACATTCTGAAGTTTAGGGTGATGTGCTGACCTTATACACATGCCTCCAGTTCTTTCCGTGGTCATTGAGTCTCTTCCAAACCATGCTCATGATTTCTGAAAAGGCCACTACGTTATACGTCAGATCTGCAATCTCTGACATCAGAGAACTGGACGGACCCCATGGGTCATTGGAAGTTGCTTCCCTGACCTGGATAAGTATAAATAAGAAAAAATCTCAATCAAACTCACATCTTTAAGAACAAGGTCTCTTTTCTCTGGAAGGTATTGGATGGTTTGAGGTTTAATTCAGAAGTATTACAACTGCACGAACTGATTACACAAGCAGAATAGTACAATACGGACAGCGGATTTCTATAGAGGGAAAAGCGTAGGCATAAATGAAAGCAGCCTCTCACCTTAATCTCCGCTTCAGAGTAATTGTGAACAATATTCTTCACTTGTCGCCTTAGCGATGAGGTCGACATGGCAACAGGATGGCTATCAGGTTCCGGAGAAATCTGCAGACAGAAACCAAAGTGTAAAAGACAAGACAAGCCTCTATGCTTCTGAATTATTTTTGTACTTTTAAAAGGCAATAACATTTATGTAGTTTGTATTGAGACATTTTTCAATAACAGTTTTTTTCCTATTAATTATAAATTTGGCCCCAGTAATAAATCTATTTTATCCAGTTAAAAAGCACATTTTACAGAGGAGACCTTGAGTCACTACATTTACTGGTGTGATGTGTTCGTCAATCTCAGGTTTTCAATAGTCTACACATTAAACTACATGTTTACCATGCTGAAAAGCTTGAGATTTTAAAATTTTACTGCTCATTATGTGTCTAAACATTTAAATTTATCAAACACTCACTTCCTTCTCTGAAAAAGCAGCTTCCCCTTTAACTAGACGGGTTTAAACAGGAAAAAAACACTTTGTGTGTTTTCGGCTGAGCACAAAAAATGTAAAACACTTCAGTATTGGTTTCAGTGAGAATTAATTTGGTTTATAAAAAACCACAAGATTAACGTTTTTCCATACTATTTAAAACAATAGATAAAAAGCGAAGAACAAAATGAGGTTGAAAAGCATGCCTAGGACTAAAGGCACAGCACAGTTAGCTAACATTATTATTAACACAGTATTACATGGAAATGCACAATATTTGTTTAGCTACATCCTGTGAAGAGTCTGACTAGGGCTGAAAAAAATTTACTGATATTATTACGGTTTGAGTACTGGACTTTTATATAGATTTCAATGACCAAATTACAAATACAAAACCCAATGCAAATATTTAGGCAATGCTTATTTTTGCTATATTGGAAATGTATAAAAATTAAATTGTGTGTATAGTATAGATTAATTACAGTATAGATTCAAGTTACATGTAAAGTATAATATTTCAAGCCTTTTTTGTTGATTGACATTTTTTAATAATAAAAAAAACTGAATATCAAAATATTAGACTTTCTAAGATCAAACAAAAAAAGGTTTTCAATACACAAATTCAGAAAAATTATGGGCATTTATCAATATTTGCTCGGGGCTCCTTTAGCATGAATCACTCCATCAATGCAGCGAGACATGGCATGTGACACGCCTGTATTGTTGGGCCGGGTGTTTCTCATCTTCCTTTTGACAATACATGTTAGATTCTTTATGGGTTCAGATCAGGAAAGCTGTTTGGCCAATTAAGCAAACCAGTTAGTGGCATTTAGTGTTAAATACGCTTCGATACAGCATCTGCAAACAGTCAGCACTTTTAGAGATGCCCTTCTGTGGCTTAAACTCAGTGTGGAAGATATCAAAAAAATATATAATAATTTATCACCATACTGACTAAAATCTAATTTGAAAATAAATTATGTTTATAATAGCGATGACCTGGTAAATCAGCCAATGAGTGAAATTGCCTTTTTTAAGTTTTTTTTTAATTGATTTTTTAAATGTTGGTCATATTTTTTTTTTTATAATGCCCACCTCTTTACGTAATCAATATATTTAACTGCTTTTTGAATAGCTCATCTGGTCAAACTCTCATTTTACGAAATGACTTTATCTCAAATAAAAATAAAAAAAAAGAAAGAAAAACTAGAAGACACTCATTTCAATTTGCACTAAAACCAACACTTAAAGGAATAATAACAATAAAAATAGTTCATCACTGAACTGCTAAATAAATGAAAGTTTGAGCTAAAATGCATGCATTTTTTTTAAACGCCTGCAATTGAAGCAGCTTTAGATACAACAATCTGCCAAGTGTGTTAAAGACAATGTGAGGTAAACCTACACTGATGAACTTTTTACCTATATACGTCAGTCTCTCTGTCTTTGTGTGTTTGTGTGTACGTGTGATGTCGGGTCCGGATGCCAGAGCTCTTCAGCTTGTCCGCTGCACTAAACCTCCGTGTGGCCACATCAGGACCCAGATGGTCTGGAGAGAATCAAAATCTGTAGAGAAGCAAAAAAAAAAAATTGGGATAGGGAAAGAGAAGCCACTGTCTGAGAGCAAGTATGCAGGAAAAAAAAACGCCGTCTGGCTGTTAATTATTGCAGAGCCTCTCAGTGCCTCACTGAGCTACATGCAAATCATTTAAAGCTTGTTTAGTCCTCAGAATTCACTCTGCTTCATTCTGTCGGTCAGATTATCGGGGAACATTCACGCAACTTTTTATCTCACTACTCTGCCCTGTTCCTGGCATTTATTTAGAGAAAGATTTCAATCAAAACTCTGCGTGTGTGAGACAGCACTGCAGTACAGGACGTGTAACACACCATTCTGCTTTACATAAAATCCAACTGATAAACCTCATTAAAACACACAACTCTGCATTGTCTTACATCTGCTTCAGAAAAATACAGAAAGATCTACATTAGAGACGGACACCCGATTAAATCACTACTTAATAATTAATGTTAAGATGTTTATTGTACTAAATTTGACAAGTAAACGTATAAGTTAAATGACAAATTATTGTATGATTTTAACAAATGAACTCAGCCTGAGGTAAAATTAAACTATTACTGAACATGAATTTCTTTTCCTACGTTCCTGTTCTTATCTACACTCAGGCTTCCGTCTTGTTCTAGTCTAGATGTTGTAAGTGAGACAAATTGCTTCCTTACTTGTCTTTATTAAAATGAAAAACATTCCTGAACAAAGTTTACTTTACTTATCTGACGGTAGTTACAAGACGTGGAACAATTGACAGAGCATTAACTGTCGAAGCAAGGAAGCAGTGAATGGTGGGGACAGTCACAGTCACTGTCAAAAGGAGACTTTTAAAATATTGTCATTCAATTGAAGAGCCGCTAACAGAAAAAGTACAGATAATTCTTTGCTATCATATTGTTTGTCTTGCGTGAATTAATTTATCACACTGATACTGATGAGCTTAGCTAAAGTTCATTAATAAGACTTTACTACAAGCCTGTTTTCTTTCTTAACAAATCCCACTAACTGTTACACTGATATTTTTTTAAGACACAAGCAGGGACAAAAAAAATTAGCTCAATGGACACGATGTGCATCAAAATGTGCAACATTAAAGCTGCTTCCTTTTTTTAAAAAATGATAAAGAATAGCAATTAAATCTAACTTCTTCCTAAACTGCCTCAATAACTGCATCAAATAAGTGCAAAATAAATGAAGTTCAATACTAAATAAAAAGCAAACCAAAAACTCCGGCGTACTTAAGGAAATAATTGACTATCCTTTATCGCAGCATTTTATTTCTCTTACAACACAGAAATTTGGCAACGATTACAATTTTTGCAGAATTAAAGACCGTCCTCTAGTCTGTTTATTCTTTTAAAGTCTTAATGTTGTGGAACATCAGTAAAACTAATGAGTACCTCCCATTATAACCGCTCTAAACAGTCGTTTCTTATCTGTATCTCTTTTTTGCCCTCTGTGGAGACTTTACAGCTTTATCTCTAACCGTCACAAAAAACAGACACTGGGGAAAAATCCAGATGGAAATTAATAGGAACAATTTGTTAAACATCAAAAAATTAATAGACATTTTAATAAGGTGTTTAGGTATCTAAACTATACAGTAGGTATGACCATAACCACTGCTAAGTGATATTTAAAAAAAGGTCCCATCATGTGTAATAATATTCCCATGTTGTTTAAATTTGGACATGCAATTGAACTAAATAAGCAATTTGAACGGGACATTGTAATATGCGCCTTTAAATCTACACCAAATTATCGCAGATTATACATTGATCAGAAGATTTCATAGGATTTTTTTTTCTGTTATAATGATTTTCTTCAATTGCTCCTATAAATAGATTAATTCGTATGGCAGTGATTACTGCGGCCCATTTTATATGATGTGGTGTTTTATAAGCGAGAACAGTTTACTAGACATAAAGGGCCCATATTTTATTATTTCTTATGAAGTTCACACAGGTCAAGTGTGTGCGTGCGTGGTGCGTGCGTTAAACCTCCAGCTGAAATACATCTTAGATAGGGATTTTCTTTTTTTAACGCCTCAAACTCCCTTTATGGCACTCCTCCAGATGCATGTTTCAGTGTTTGTGTAAAAGTTACTGAGCCACGTCCCACCAACAAACAGAGGGCTGTGCAACAACTGGGGGAAGGAACCATCTTATATGATATCACAATGAGGGGGAAAATCAAATTGGGTTGTTTAACCACTGGTCAATACAAAGAAAAGTAAATTAAATTAGATTAGATTAAATGAAATAAAAAAGGACAAATAGTAGAAGGGTTTTTTTTTATACACGCACACTTGCCAGATCTTTGCAGGAACCCTGAGACCTGTATGAACTTCATAAGAAATAGGAAAATATTGACACTTCATCTCCAAGAAACTGTTCTCACATATAAAACACCACATCATATAAAATGGCTTGCAATTATTAGTGGAATACAAATGAATGTATTCATAAGAGCATTTGCACATGATAATCAATAAATTATTATTATTATTTTAAACATGCTATGGAAGCTTGAGTTTGTGTAAATCCACGTATAAATTTAAGGTCAATGTATAACTTTATAATAATGAATGAGTTACCATAGATTTATAGACGCATATTACACTGTCAATTTTAAATCGCTTATTCATTTAAATTACATAACAAACGTAATTAACATGGTAAGATAGTTTTATTTTAATGGATAGAAAGAATGTAATACAAAAATTTATAACTTTTAACAAATTAGGTTAGCCATTCAGTTAAGTGGTGGCACTTTATAAATTGATGAAGAGTTAATCCCTGCACACATGTAAACACACAATTACAGTATGAAATAAAAACCCAGCATCAAAAGATTAGAAACAGCATTTTGGAAATAATAGGTCCAAATAAAAATACTGATATGATCTAGTGCATGAAAAACCTGAGGAACACCTTTGAGAGAGGTGGATTAGGTAGTGTGTGTTGGGGGGGGATGGGGGGGGATGGGGGGGAGGTTCATTCATTTATTCATCTTAATTAAGTGCATTATCGAAACCAGGGTCATGATTAAAAAAATTTAAAATAGCAAACACGTGGATTCATGTGACACAATGAAGTGCAACTATTTCTTAATCTTCTACTTGGATCTTTTCCAAAATCTTGCTGTGTGGTTTGTAGAGTCGAGGCATTAAATTCGGAAGCAGCGCAGCATGCATCTCATTCTACAGCTTCAGAACAAGGGTGTTAACTTAAAAAAATAAAACATTAAACTGCATACGCATTACAACCGTCAAAGTAACTACAATTCTAAGTCAGTCATGATAAATCTGATAAAGTCTTTATGCATTCATAACACAGCGCATATGCACGAGATGACACTGTGACATCATGCTTTTTCCATTCACAGAAATACAATGAAAACACAAGAAAATACAGTTCCAAAAGTACTGGAACAGAAAAGCTGAATATATCGTTTTTGCCTAATTTATTTAAATCATTTAGGTTTGGGATCAAAAGATGAATATAAGATGGCAGTAGATCAGAATCTCAATTTTCATTTCCTGATATTTACATCTAGATGTGTTACACAACTTACAGCACGGCTCCTCTGATGGCAAAACACTTACATTTGGCCTGAGTAAAAGTCCTGGAACAGAAAGTCTTAAAGTAATTAAAACACTTACTATTTGGTTGCATATCCCTTGCTTGCAATAACTGCATCAAATTTCAACCCCCTGAGATCACCGAACTGTTTCTCAACTCGTCCTGCATCTTCTTTCACTTCTTGTTCGTTTTTGAGGGGTTTCTCACTAGCATTCTTATCTGTGTTCATCCTCAATAAAGATTAGTGAACTTGTTTAGGAAGGAGCCATGCAAGCCCAAAGGCATGAAAATACCACCATCATGCCTGACCAACAAGCAGTTTTAATGTTTTTAGGTTATTCTTGATTCCAGAAATTTTATGTCTTGTCTCTGTATTCCTTTAAAAATTTCAACCTGATCTTCTGATTAATAATGCTGATGAGTGGTGTCTCGTAGTACATCTGCTACACACTGCTCTTAAAGTCTTCCTTAAATGGTGGACTGTAATGACTTCACACCTGCTTTGTGGAGGTTGTTGTTGATGTCACAGACTGTTGTTTTGGGTTTTCTTCTCAGCTCTCACAATTTTTCCATCATCAAATGTTTTCCTTGGCCAACCTGTTCGATGTTTGGTTCATCAGTACACCAGTGGTTTCACATTGCTCAGAACATTCCAAAGCATGATGTTTGTGCAAAGGCTATGGTCAATTTTCTCACATTTAAAATGGCGTGCCTGTCTCTCCTAGCTGGAGTTCTGGCTTTCATGTAGTTTTATCCCTGTTAACAAAAAAATCAGTGTCTACAAGAAAAACCCAGTGTTCAAACCAGAAGCACGTATTTGAAACTTTCCACAATTTAAACACTCTAACAGGACACACCTGGCAAACAAGGAATATGGATTAGTCGCATGTTCCAATTTTTTTGATTATTGAAAAAAATGGATGTTTAAAAAAAAAAACGTGCCATGTTTTAGGTCGTTTAACAGATTTAGATATTAAGAAATTATGAAACAAAAGCTGAAGTGCTGATCCATCATCTCAGTCATCTTTTGATTTCAAATCCAAATGTATATATTAAAAAAAATATATGCCATTCCGGTACTTTTAAAAGGGACTGAAATTCTGCCCTTTGTACAGGTTTCTTATGGAGGCATTTGAAATTAAATTTTACTTCACTCCCACACTGAGTATTGAATAACAAAGAAAATGACAATTGCAGGAGTAGGTTTCTAGAGTGATGCTTTTTCTACAAACCGTGATGTGTGTGTCACATGTTCACATAGTTATGGTATGCCCAACAAGCTGTCCAAGCAGTTGAAGAGACACGGGGCTTATTTAAGTACCAATGTCAAAACAAAAATGATTATACAGCTATGTTTATTATCTGGGGAAGGGTCAATGATACACATGCTACAAGATGAAATACTAGAGATTTGTTTGGAAAAAAAAAGAGATTCAGTGACATATTACAATTCTTTTGCATGGAAAATCATGCATCAGCACACTGCCTCTAAACTATTGTATTTTTAATTGCCAGAGAGGGAAAAGCGACAAAAAACACTGACATGGCTGATCCAAATACAAATAAACTCACTGGTAAAACAGAAAAATGCCATGTAAACTCCACCCTGTCAGAACAGGGCTAATGCTTTTGCGTACAATTGGAGTGTGTACCCATGACAGCGGACACGCTGAATTGCCTGAGCTGCGTTATGAGAAATTTTGCCTTTGCAAGAGCTTGGCCTTTTATAAAGGTTTGTAGGCGTCGCCAAATGCCTGAGTAAATATGGAGGAAGTTTTTGTTCTGATATGACGTATAACAAATAATTACACAAGTTCACTGACGGATTTACAAATAAGTGCTGACGAGTTGTCAAAAAAAATAAGCTAGAAAGTTAGAGGTAAGGAGTATAACTCAGTCGTACAGAGCAACAGGAAATCAAGTGACCACCTCAATTCAGATTCAAGGTCAAAGTGTCAGACTGAATTTTTTTTTTAATGTAAACTATTTATCCACATCTATATATGTGTATATAGAATTTGCCCCACAATTGTACAAATTGTTTGTTATGGCATGCTTTATAACCAAAAAGTGTCCGACCTGTTTGATTAAAGTGACGAACAATGACATACCCATGGGCTTCAATGAGGTTTACAGAAAACACAAAAATACCCTGTGAGACTATAAGACTGATAATGATGATGAGGAGGAGTGGCAGATGACACACTGGATAAATAATCATTGCATAATACTGAAACCCGATAACGAAGCCAAGCTGGCAAAGATCAGAGCAAAGTCCCAGAGGCTTCAGTAGATTATGGAGTCGTAGACTAAGTGCTCTGATGGGAAAGTACTCAGTGGAGAGTTCTGCATCGTTCCTGCATCCAATCTAAACTGAAACTAAAGTCAAACTTTGAAGGAAATTGGACACATCGCGTCAGACAGGACACCAAGTTAGCGAGATAAAAAGTGGCCTCAAGAAGCAACAGCTGATTAGCAGTGACAAAAGCACTGCTTTTTAAATAATGATTAATAATAACAATAACAACAGTATAGTGAGCGTTTAACTAATCACATGTTTTTAATGAAAACTTAACGCATGTTAAACAAGTTCACAATTATATTTGTACACATACACAAATATAAAATGATATTTTGTCATTAGGTTATGAGGAACACACGCCTCACATGCTAACAAGAAACAACACTGTTAGCTAGCCAGACAACACACAACCTGTCAACCAAACTGAGCTCAACAACAAAATGGTTTATGTATCAACGACTTCATTAAAGCAATGATTTAAAACGAAATAATGGCAAGCGTAGAGTTAGGTTGTGAAATGAGATTTAGACTGGTGTCTTTTTGACAGCCGCACAACACACACCCTCCTTCCCTGACTTTAGCCTCGCAGCCAGCACTCAACTAACAGTAAACAATATTATTTGAATAAATAAAATAACAACAAAAACAATAAAGTAAAGACGAAACAAAATATCCTTTGACGTAAGAGCGGGTGTAAACAGAAAAAATGGCAAAAAGTTGTTTTAAAAAAGTTCTCTGTCACCTTTCATTCGGTCACGCATTCCTCTCCATTGCCATCAAACTGAAGGTAAAGTCTTATCGCGGCTAACGCACCGTTAGCTTTTAGCACACCCTACTCACTTACCGTTCAACTCCGGAGCTGTCAGGTTAAAGACATCGACGCGTCGATATAAGAAACTCCGTCACAAGACGACTTTAAAACGAGCCATTTATGTCACGACACCGACCGGAGAGATGCGGTGTGGAAGGGAAGAGCTGGTGCTCGCTCGCTAGTGTTAGCGTTAGCGTTAAGTTAGCCGTGCTTCTTCTCGCAATCAGAGGCAAGGGCGGAATCCCAAATTGCTCGCTCCTCCACTACACAACGCGCCCTAGGAATCCTGTAAAGCCTTCCACGTAGTGCACTACAACTCCAGAATAGATATATTTAGGATTCGGCCCTGGTCTTTTACTAAAAACCGCATGCTATCTTACTAAATATTAGGGCAAACTGTTACGTCAGTTCTAAAAAGGTGCTGTTTGGTAGGGCGGAATTGTTTTTTGTTGTTGTGATAGTGTCACTTGATAATAACTTTCTTTCCAGTTCTTTCCAAGATTCATAATTTAAAGGTACTGTAACGTTACCATGCAAACGTTGACCCTGGTGCTGCTTGATACAAGGAGATGGCGGCACTTCCGCTTCCTGTCTGTGAAGCACAGTAGTAGAGCCAGCCGCACCCCCTGGCATTTGAATGCATGTAGCCCCTAATGATTATACAGATTTCATGATGGGAAATATCTGAAATAATGTTGTTTATTTTTATTTTTTTCGGTTTTTAAAGTAATTAGCTACATGCTTGCGAGATTGCTGTCCATAATACAAACACGTCTTTTACACACACACATCTCTTGTTGGTTGATATGGGCAATTAATATGAAAGCATGAAAGAACAAGTAAAAATAGTTGCACAGCAACAATGATTGGAACCAAGCACCTGTGCTATCGCCACCGAAGGACACCACACAACCTTTGTGCTTTTTTAGCGTGTTAAGACCTACAAAAAAACAAAAAAAAAACAAAGCCGGATACTGGAAAAAAAAGCAGCGCACTATGATGTCACTCAATTTGATGTCACTCAGGAAGTTGTTAGCCACTTTTTACCGTTAGTTTAGACCACGCTATGGCTGAACGGCTTGAGATATGAAAAATCATACATATTTTGCACCCTCAATGTCTTGAGTTTGGTGGCAATCATATAAATCCCCTAGGGGAAGTATATAAAATTCCATTAAATACATTTTGCAAATAACTGACTTTTTCTTGAGTAGCACCAATGACATGCATAGTGTTCAGCTCAATGAGATCTTAATGTGTACGCGTTTAACATGTATGGTATACGTGCGCGTTTGTGTAATACCCCTTTTTTACCTACGTGGTTTCGCGCGGTGGCCGTAAGTACGGTTCATCATAATTCACCGCATGTTTTGGCGCTGTGATTACATTTTCATTTTTCATGTTTAAAGATGTTTAAACTTTTAACTTTTTTGGCGGTCTTGCGAAAGCGTGTGAAGACCTCCAAAAAGCCCCAGATGCTGGAAAAAAAAAACTGGAAGAGCAAGAGAGTGTTTTGCACACTATGATGTCATAGTACTTGGGCCCTAATAATAAGTGCCTTAGCATACTGACAACCTCTCCTTCATGTTAAAATGTGGTCTGTTCCAATCTGATATCTGTACATCAGGGTTTTCTGGTTTCCTTCCACCTCCTAAAAACATCCCAGTAAATAAATTTTCTACCCTAAAGCCCCAAGATGTAAATGATGCAATGTTTCATTCTGTGGTGTACTACAGGAAATGTCGGTCAAGTCAAATTGGAAGGCTGACATCACTTTCTCCTATATCAAATTATTGCTTAAAATATACATAGATTATGTTCACATTATTATTAAGTAATAATAAAAGTATGTCCTACCTAAAAATAATGAATGCTTTTTCCACTTCTGGCGAAATGATGAACCATTGTTCACTTGTTCCCTACACCATTCGCAGTTCCCTTTGGACTGAGCAGTTTCACCCCCTACGGTTTGGAATCTCACCTAACGTGGCTGAACACCCATTGCAGTCCACTTCACATGGAACTACTAGCAGATTGGAAGGCAGTATGAGTGCCCAATGAAGGACTTGCATACCATTGACCTCACGCTCAGGGTTCCTTGACCAGACAGTGGTTATTGTGGTGGCTCAGGGGTCAGGGGTGTTGGTTACCGATCAGAAAGCTGCAACTGTTGGCACTGTATCATGGCTGACCTTGTCAAAAAATAATTTCACTCTGGTGTAATGTATCTGTGATTAAAAAAAAGGCTTCTTATGCAAGATAAAAGAACGAAATCTGGTATCGGGGTTCTTTCCAAAGAACATCAAGTTAAATTCCAATGCAGGAGGGAAACATGACGGGAAAAAGGCATACCTTACATTTATCTAATAGGCAAATAAGGTCAAAGTCATATTATGACTTCCATGTCTTGGACATTGCTCTGTTCTTTTTAAGTCAAAACACTTGAGTCCAACTCATCAGGTAAAGATATTTATCAGACCATAATCAAACAAATTAGCAGAGCTAAGCTTCATGAGACACCCCTACATTTTGTCTTTAAATTATTTGTACGTAAAATCAGATATATTGGATACTAGTATTTGATATACTAATCCCAGTCCTTTGAACCACACATATGATTGACTCAACATTTAAACAAATTATATAGCTGATTTTGGATACAGTGTCCTCAAAGACTTAAACTGAGAATCTGTGTTCTAAATCAACTTGTCAGTAGTGAAAGGTTAAAGCCATCTAAAAATAACCCCTCATAAGTAATCATGACATGAACTGATACAATCTGTTTCATTCACGCTTGTTAACTTCCAACAATCCTAGGAGCTGTAACTTTATCCTATTATTATGCAACGTGTCTGAGCTATGAATATTTTACATAAACACCTTCTGTTATTTGCTGATGCCCATGCGCCATATGCTAAAGTGTCATCTGCTGCTATAACACACGTCGTCCACTTAGAGGCAATGGCCTGCTTCATGTTAAAGGACTCCTGATGAAAGAAGTAAACAGTTTATTTTAAACTTATGTATATGTTATGAGCAGTTATAACATATTATTCCAATGTTGTTGATATTTACATAGCCTAAGAACATACAGTGAAGACGTATGTGAACCTCATGGTTCCAATTTCATGGTTTTTAGCATTAATTTGTTATAAAACGTGATCTGATAACAGTTCTTTATGTCTTTATTAAGTCTCCATTTGCCCAACTACAGACCCAAAGTCCTTAAAATCACATTGTAACCTTTTTCGGCTTTATGAAAATCAACAATTCTTAATCATAGATCCTCTGAAAGCTCTTTTTGGTTAGGCATTGTTCACAAAAAGTTTGAGTTGTTTTAAATCAGTCACAGTAGCTCTAGTCCAAACCTTCAACCTCAATTTCTTAACAAGACTTTAGGTATGCTAACATTTACATTTTTTGAGGTCTTTAACTCAAGGATTCACATGGCCATTAGTTGCTTATTGGCGGGTTTAATGTCTGGCACACAAAAGGCATGGGTTTGATTTCCAGCAAGCGCCCAAACCCCAGCCACTGAATGCAGTGCCAGTCCCAAGCCTGGATAAAATGGGAAGGTTGCATCAGCAAGGACATCCAGCGTAAAACCTGTGCCAAACTTGTGCGCAGATCGGATGGTCCGCTGTGGTGACACCTTGCCGGGAGCAGCTGAAAGACCAACAACAACTCAAAGATTCACATACTTTTTCAACTAGCACTATGAGGTTTTTATGGTTGTTCTCAGTAAAAAAGGAAGATCAGATTTTTTTTGTGTTATTATTTTAGGCCAATTTATTTGTCAATACTCTTGACTTACATAATATCCAATCACATTTTATGACAAATGAATGCAGAAAACCAAGAAATTCCAAAAGGTTCACATACTGTTTTTTGCCACTGTATGCATTAGGCATATACCCATATTTAAATATATTGCATATTATTGAATTAATTATTATTATTATTAGTATATTATTATCTATTTGTTTGTTTGTAAAAAGCTTGCCATGAAAGGTTCACAGAGCATCTAAGTGAGACTAGAGGTACTTTATACATCAGGACCAGGATCCCAAACTACACAAATAAAAACTAATGCGATAGTGAGGTTTTACAAGAACAAGTCCAAAGATCCTGACCATCTATAGTCATGGCAAAAAAAAAAAAAATGGAAGGATGCGCTTGTTACCACAAACTGTCACCACTCCCTGTGTCTAAAGTGTATACAGTATGTATATAAGATTTTGATGGTTTGTGTTTTGTTATTGGTGTGTCTAGGTGTTCATCTGTCAACCATTTTGGAGTATATATGTCTAAACATTGTAGATTGCACCTGGTGTCATAAAGAGGAACCTTTGTCAGGATTTCATATCAACAAAGGACATGAAAGCACCGTCTAGTTGGAGTAAGTATATTAGCAATGCACACACTGTTAGACTGTTAGATTTCATTCAACATGTGCTATGTAGATAGATATGCACCTTCCAATGGTGTTTGTTTTTACAGTACTTAAGTCCGTTATTGTACTGTAGTTCAGCTCCTGTAGACATGAACTTACACATATTGTACATACAGTTTCATCCGATTTTATTTTTAGAAGTATGCAGTTAACTTTAGTTTAAGCATAACTAAAAAAGTAAATGTTAAATTTGATTTTGTTCTTTATAGTTGATGATTGCTTTTTCATAGCCAGTACTAATTTGAATATAATGAGATATAGATAAAACAAGTAAAAGTTAAACATAATAGTTAGTCAAGTTTTTTTCTAACTTAAGTTTTACAAGAAAACCAAGTAAAGTAAATTTAATGTTTTATGGAATTGCTATTGCACGGGAAGATATACTGTAAACTGTATGATTCCAATATCAATACCTATTCCAAAACAATGGTATGCTTTTATTTAGCACTGCTGGGCATAGTTCTTATACACCCACAATATTTCTATCAGTAACATGTAACAATTGCTAATGATCCTTTATGATCAGCAAACACCATGATGCTGCCATGGCTGCACAATGAGCAATATACCAGCTGGAAGTAGTTGCATGGCCACAGTCGTGATAACAGGGACTGTTTGCCTTGTGTTACTTACAGTTGGCCAAGTTTGTACCATGGGAAATCCATTTGAGAAGGTGAAGGCAAAGGGGCTACAAGAGCCAGAATGAAAGCTGGCAGACACAAGAGGAGGCTTTGGCTCCAGTCCAGGAGATGGGTGTAATGAGACTTTCTGTGAAAGTTTCAGCTGTTCATTTTGTCACTCAAACCGCTGGCAGAATGTCTGTGTTCATCTAAGTGGATAGGGCTGATAGCCTTAGGTTGCAGTGGTTAGATTAATGCCAAGGAAAACATTAGTATGCCTTACATTTTTACAAAGCAGGGGGTAAATAAGAACCAGTGGAATAGAGACAGGATGGAAATGCAGGAATTGACTTTTTATTGAATTTTTTTTTATATATTTTATCTTTTTTTAATATTATTTTCTGGAGTTCATCTTTATAAAACACGCAAATGAAAAATTTATTCAAAAATGAAAATGTGTTATTGCTTAACATTTAAAGTGTTCGTTTTTTAAAGCACAGGTTATATCATTTTGCACTGCTTTCCTTCCTTGCAATATTTTGCATTTTCTATATGTTACAATTATTGAAAGCAAAATTAATAAATTAATTAAACAAATCAATCCCAAATTTGGCAGCATGGTGGTTTAGTGGCTAGCACTGCCACCTTGCACCTCCTGGGTCAGAGTTTGATTCCCACCTCTGGTCTGTGTGCATGGAGTTGCATGTTCTCCCTATGCTTGCTGTGTTCCCTTTGGTTCCTCCAGTTTCCTCCCTCAGTCCAAAGACATGCAGATTAGACTTATTCCCAAATTACTAATAGTGTGTGAGTGCACATGTGAGTGTGTGTATGTGTGTGCCCTGTAATGGATTGGTACAAGGTAGAGTGTACCCTGCCTCGTGCCCCAAATCTCCTAGAATAGGCTCCAGGCACTCTGCGCCCCTGTATACAGGATAAAGTAGTATAAACGATGAGTGAGTGAGTGAGTGCGTGAGTGAGAGAGAGTTCTAACAAAGAAATGCATTACTTTTGCAATACTGTGTTTTTGCAGTAGTTAAGAATCACAAAAAAATGTCCTTGCATTGTGTATTCAAGTTAAAGTAAATAAAATAAAATAAAAAAGTAATAAAAAAAAAAAAAGGATTCACATCTGCTTATTGAATATGAAAATTTGAACATACTTACACCCTGGAGAGCAGCCCAAATCTAATTAAATTTTCTTGGGGAAACATTTTCTTCTCAATTTCAGTCATGCTTAATCAGGAATGCTGCTGATTAGAACTGGAAGCCAAACCACTGTAAGGAATCCACTGACTAAGACTTTGAAGGTGACAGAGACAGGAGAGAGGGAGAGGGTGACATGAAAAAAACTTAAGACTGGATTAGAGAGTAAGAGAGGGAGTGTGTGAGAGACATACAGGGACATGTCATAGCTGTGGTGAAAGAGGCAGCCAAGAGAATTAAGAGCGAGAGAGAGAGAGAGAGAGAAGTTAAGGGATGGGTAGGGCCTAATGAGACAGCCAGATCAACGAGCTAGACAGCACACCAATGAAAGGCCTATAAAAACACACACACACCACTGGATGCATGGTGCAACAGACTGGAAAGAGGAGACACTCAGACACTTGTAGCAATTCCAACACGTAGCTGATAGCTGGATACTCACTGAGCTTTATTGTACTCATATTTAGATAGTAGAAGAAGGTGCCATTCCATACAAATGGACAGGACAGAGTGAAGACAAGCAAAGATTTTACCTAATTTGGCTAATCAGCCATGTCTGTAAGTAGAATTCTCTTTTGCAGCATTTGTAATAGTAAATCCTTTGTATTTAATCTCGTATTGATTTTTATCCATTATTTATGTTTGTTGTATATTTATTTTAGGCAGACCGGAATAATAGAATTAGAAAAAGGGAATTAAATGTACCAGACAACATTGTCCATATTTAATATTACTCAAATGTAATTTATTATTATTATTATTATTATTATGAGTAGTAGTAGTAGTAGTAGTAGTAGCACTAATTACCTTTTATTTGTTCAAAACTTGCTAACGATCTGCTAACCAGCTTGTAAGACCTTTTACTTTCTAGTATATAAAGCTGCACAATAAAACCCGAGCATGTGCAGTAGACTATGTGAGAGGAAGGCAGATGATATATTATTAAGTAGCTCACAGTGATTCTTGCCATACCTGAACACGGCAAAATGTGTTATAAAGACATTACAACATCAATACGGGCGAGACTTGCTCTGTATCACGTTACAGGGACAAAATGCCGACAGGGTCAGTTGCATGTCATCTCATAACAGGTGCACTGAAACAAAAATGGATAAGACAAAATATAAAAGACAGTGATGATTTAAACGAATGTGTTTTGTTCATTTTGCTCTTGGTTCTTACAGGTTAGATTCAGTGCAATGGTGTTTGCATTTTATATCAGAAATGTAAACTTTCTAAATGTTTCATACTAGTAAAGCAGTCCACCACGAGGAATAAAATCAAATAAAAAAATATAAGGATAATAAACATTATCCATCATCCACCTGCCTTAAACTCTGAGTATGCATTTCACTCACTTTAGTTAGAGTTAAGACAGACAGTAAGATCTTCTAGAACTAAAAGTGACTACTGGTGGCGAAAGTACGAGAACGTAGTGATTAGCACTGTGGCAATGCACCTCCAGTGTTCAATTCCCACCTCAGGAGTTTGCATGTTCTCCATGTGCTTGGTGCGTGTCCAGTTCCCTGCAATGGTTTGGCACCCTGTCCAGAGCGTACCCTGTTTCGTGCCCGAAGTCCCCTGGGATACGCTCCAGGACTGAACAGGATAAGGATAAAAAAAATGTGTGAGTGAATGAGCAAAAGTAACTAAGGTACAGACATTGCAGAGGATCACCAGTGGATATACTCTTGTCTATAGACATTTAGTCTAGTCTTGTATTGACCATTTACATATTGTTACATACAATGCATTAAATACATGTTTTTGTTTAGTGCAGTACAGTAAAAGTTCTAAAGGTACTTTTTCTTGGTACTGCAGTGGTGATTCAATACCAGATTCAATACCAGGGGATGTCTTTTTGTTCTTTCATTTATTTATTTCACCTAGGGCAGTGAATGCCTGATATGTATAATAATAATAACAACAACAACAACAATAATAATAATATCAACAATAATAATAATAATAATAATAATAATAATAACAACAAAAACAATACTGTTTATTAATATATGACCTCATGCATATTTTTTGCTCAAAGTACATTCATATAAAGGTAGACAAAACATTTAATGGTAATATCTTCAACACCACTGGTGCATAAACATAAAAGGCACCTTCACCATCCTTTTGAAGGTGGAATATAGAGAAGGCTAGTATGAGATACTATTAAGTCTTAATTTGGAAAAGACCGGTTATTAAGCTGTCAGAGATGTCTGTATAATATGATCTCACTTACTATATCAATGTGATCATGAAGCATTTCCTTGGCATGTATCTTGTAACTAGAGGTAGTCTCAACTGTGCTATATGGCTTAGATTATATGTTTTTATCAATTTATTACTGTGTGGTTTAATATCAGCATCCAGATATATAACAAGATTTTAGGTGTGGTTGGTAGAGGCAGATTTTACAGTGCATAATTTATTTTAAAGTTCTCAATTTACCTTAAACGAGATTTAAAAGTACTGTATACTACATGCATGGTCCTAAATTCCTACTTAAAGCTGTGTTTTTTTTTGTAGTTCCTGAATTCTGTATAAACAAGTCTGGGTAAGAGCTGTGAAGGTACCGAAAAGGCACTAGCATGCCTTGCTAAATATATACCAATCGTCTGACCATCCAATAAAACTTAAAACTGCACATGAATATAAATATAATTGTAAAAACACAGCCATATCAAATATACGAGAAGTGAGTTAATGATATAAAAATAGCTCAGTGATAGTAAAAGAAAAAGCAACTTGATCCAACAAATCGACTTAGAAATGAACTACAAGCGTTGTGCAGGACGTAATGTAAAAGCGGGTATAACATTTTTATACACTAACGTTCAAATTGGTATAAAGTCATCACAAGCGATGCATTTGCACCATCGTTGAACCCAACTCTCAAATCCTCTTTGATTGTTTCCCACTGTGTGGTTTGTCTTCAATGTCCTCAAAACTTTTTCATCCATCTGTGCAGATTGCTTTTGTCGGAGGTCTTCCTTATAAACATTCTGTAGCACAATGGGAATCTCGAAAAGGATTCCAAAGATGGGTGCAACTATGCTGCAAATGCATAATGTGTGATGGAGGCTGATGAATAGTACCGTTCTACAGAGGAAAAGTTCCTCTACCAACATGTGCACTTAAATGATCTACTTCAGTTGATAAGTTCTAAGTTCTACCCACTTTTGCATTACTTTCGGTACAGCCCTCGTATAACGTTCAGTCGTGATAGATTGTAAAGTTTGACCAGGTCAACCTTATTTTAGCTCTCCGAGATCCAGCTTGCATGGAAAATCCGGTGAGTTGCGGGATGTGCATGTACGTTTGGCAGGGCATCAAAGGCTACTTCTAGAGACCTTATCAGCAAGGGACGAACAGCTTGCATCGCCCACTTCACACAACCTAGCAACGCTGAACACACTACGCGGCTGCAGTACACATTACAGTCTCTCATAACGCGCGTTCAAACTTGCTAATGTCCAAATACCAGTTCAATCCGTTCAATTAAAGTGTCTGCTGCATGTGTGGGCTCTTTGTGATGGGATGCAGCTGTATGGAATTAATGCATATTGTAGTAGATAAACTGGCATGGGATAAAAATCCTTATATCAACACATATTTATATAACCTAAATACTTCTACTTAGAAAAGGTCAGTGATAAAAATAGTCGGGTAAAGACAATGAGTTTTATGTTACATGAAGATTAGTGGCGAGTATTTTGAGCAGTTGGAAGCGTTAACAGGCTACCGCTATTGTGTGTGTTCCATGTTCCATGTTCTCCTCCTGATTTATGTTACAGACTTATAACCCAGTTTACTGACAGGCAGACAGACGGGAAATCCCGTACGCACATATGTACAGATCGTACGCTTTTGTTTTTTTTTTTTATATAATTTTCTCAGATCGTACCCCCACCCCCCCCCACCCCCATGTTGGTGTTATGACAGCAACACCTTCTGACAAAGTGATAAAAAATACTGTATGTGGTTTGTTCTCAGGACGCAGCACGAGATCTGGACGAGCTGTGCTATCTCACAGCTCAGTGTATGTCGTCGATGGTGACCTCCGAACATTTCCGAGTAATCAAGGAGCTCGGAGAGGGGTCGTATGGCAAAGTCATGCTTGCTGTGCACAAAAAGAGAGGTGGGTGATAGAAGAGAAAGCACACCACACTTATATCCTTTAGTCAGGCAGTTCAGAACGCCCTAGCAATACTCTTGTATGACTATTCTTCCTTCACCTTTAGATCTGCTTCTTTATTTTTTTTATTTAAGAATTATCAAGTAATTTTATTAATATTCCCGATCTCGCCTTGTGATATCACGCTGCAGGTTCTGACTTTAATCTTGAACTTTTTTTTTGATGTAAAATATACTATACAATAGGCCAGAAGTACTTCTTATAGGGTGCATAGTACCTTATAACCTTTAATGTCCTTGATCTCCAGGCACACCCATGGCGCTGAAGTTCTTTCCTCGCAGCTCTACGACTCTCCACACTTTTCTGCGTGAATACAACCTTTCCCTTTCCTTCTGCACTCATCCCTCTCTCACACGTGCCCTTGGAATCTTTTTCTCTACGCCTTCTCACTATATCTTCGCCCAGCAGGCTGCTCTCTATGGAGATCTCTACGATGTCATTGTGTCTGATGTGAGTTAAATGAAATCTATTTATTCGTAGTAAAAAAAAAACAAAAAAAAAAAACATGACAGCTTGTTGGGTGTAATTTTGATTCTGCTTTGAGTCAGGTTACATTTTGGTTTGCTTATTTGCAGATTCTCCTAAAGGATATTATAACGCATGTGGAGATGATTTAGTCTCCCTGCTAGCTCTGGGAATCTAATATATCATAAGTTATTAGACGCATCAAGCTATGCAATTACATTAGGATTTATGGCAGTGATAGAAAGCAATAGGCTGGATCAGGTACTGGATCAACTGTACAGTACATGAACTCCTGTTGCACGGCAAAACACCTGGTCCTGTCATCAGCCCACTCCAATCTGGGGACACACTAGTACTAAGTAGAGGACTTACATTATAGTCAATTTTCATGATTCAGCTATGAAATAACGCCCATGCCATTATGCAATTAAGTAACAACATCAATAGTTGTTATTGTAAGACATGAAGGTCAGCTATACCTGGAATAGTTCTTGCAAGAACAGTATGCAAGTGCATTTGCAAAACCCATCAAGCACCATGATTAAACTGGCTCTCATAAAGATCATCCCAGGAAAGGAAAACCAAAACTTACCTCTACTGCAAAGTAGAAGTTCATTTAGAGTTACAAACCATTTACAATGATCAACTCTGGACTCCACAATCCCTTGTTGGACTACAGAGGTTACTAGATGGTTGGAGCTACACATGCTCCTGAGCTCCTAGTGATCCAGACCCCTCTGAACGCCATGTTAACTTAGACATCTTATGTTGTATTGAACTTCCAGCTGCCTAACACATAGCATGCCTGGATAAAATTCTTAATATCTTTTATCACGCAAATGAGGATGGGTTCCCTGTTGAGTCTGGTTCCTCCCAAGGTTTCTTCCGATTGCTATCTCAGGGAGTTTTGCTTTGCAACCGCCGCCGTCGCCCTTGGCGACGATCAGGACAATCTCACAATTTTCTTGCTCATTAACATTTCCACAATTTTCTTTTCATTATGTAAAGCTGTGTTAATACAATGACCTTGGTTAAACGCGCTATATAAATAAAAATGAATTAAATTGAATTGTATTAAAAAATGTATAGAGATTAGAACCATTATGAAGGCTTTACAGAGCATAAGATGCAGACACATCTCAGTATCAACTGATTAAAGGAGATTATTGCATATTTTGGATTTCTTCAGCTAATGTTGAAAGAAAGAAAAATCATATGCATTGATTCTTCCCTTTCTCATTCTCTCTCTCTCCAGGTGGGGGTGAGCGAAGTGCAGGCTCAGAGTGTGATGTCCCAGTTAAGCGGTGCTGTGTCTTACTTGCACTCCCTGGGTTTTGTCCACCGTGACATTAAACCGGAGAATGTGTTCCTGTGTGCCCCAAACTGTCGCTGGGTCAAACTAGGTGACTTTGGTCTCGTGCGTCCTCAGGGCACCCAAGTGCGTGCTGTCTGGTACGAATCGCCTTTCTGCGTGCCTGAGGTTGAACAGGCCAAGAACCGAAAAAAGGACAGTACAGGAACCGAGCAGAAAGAGGAGAAAGAAAATATCTGGATGCCAGTGGATCCCAGTTTGGATAGCTGGGCCCTAGGGATCCTCACATACTGCGTGCTCACCAGTTGTTTTCCCTGGGAGGAGAGCACATCAGACGACCCAGGATACCACCAATTCTGTAACTGGTTCAACAATGTAAAAGAAAAGGAGGAGAGGGACATGGGAAAGAACGGGCAAATGGCCAGGAAGAAGAGAGGACGGGACATTGGAGAGGAGGAGGAGGAGGAGGAGGCAGTAGTGGTCGTACCTTCTCAGTTTGAATCTCTAAGCACTTTAGCTTTGACTTTGCTAAGGGGACTACTGCACCCACTCCCCTCGTACCGAGCCAAGCCTGATGAGATCCTCTCCTACCTCGGGGGACCCTGGCTTATGGAAACAGAGAAAGAAGAAAAAAGGAGACAGCAGGAGGCACAGGAGGAGGCCAGGAAGATAGTAGGAAGAGGAGGAATGGAAGAAAACCTCGAGCGGGAAAGAAAGAGAGAAAGATAGAGAAAAGGAAGAGTGCTATCCAAAAAAAAAAAAAAAAAAAACAGTCACTGTTATGTATATGTGGGAGGTATGCTGACATATGAATATAGTTATAATAGTAAAAATATATATATTAAAAACAGATTTAAGGTAATTTAAGAGGCTGTTGGGTCTCTATGCAAAATATTGCAGGAGGGCACTTCAACCAGCATTTATTAACATTATCTCATATATAATATATGTTTGGTAGCCTTTGGGGGCCCGTCCTGGCTTCGGGCCGCAAGCTGTTGCCTGGCTTGCATGTTGATAAGAAGCGTCTCTGAATATACATTATGAACAGATTGTTTACAGTTATGCACTCCGCAGAGTTGCCATGGAAACTATGTACTAATTCAGTCCTAAATGTAATAACATGTTCTACAGTTGTACAAATTGTCCTCAGTAACACTTTAACATATCTTTATTACATATTTTTTTTTTTACAAATTGCTTTGATGGTTGTAGCAAATACATTAGGATTTCCATAAAAACTGAATATTAATACACTCAATACTTTTCAATGCATTTTCTGATAAACATTTTTATATGAAATGTTGACTTTTTAATGTTATACTGTACAATGTGTTTTTTTATTATTATTATTATTATTTTTCATGTACTGTATAACCTCATGCATGCTGAAATTGCACGTTCGTTCACCTGAAACTGTGATATTGCAAACCAGCTGGCAGACACACCATCTTTCATAAACAATAACAGTATGACAATGTTAGGAAAAATAAGTGACAGCCTGAACTGGTGTTAATAGTGAGGAATTTACAAGCTTGTTTAACATGCAAACTGACTCCAAGAGAGTTCCTGCTGTAGACACCACTGCTCCGTGAAGCGGATCTAGAATTTCTGGAACTATTTTAATCATGGAATTTTAAAATAGCTGAGAATTTTGACATGGCTTGTACTTTTTTTCTTTTCTTTTTTTTTACATTAGAGATGTATGTAATCATACCTTTAAACAAAGTGCACTATTTTCCTCTCATATAAGCTTGTATCAAACATCTTCTTTGATTCTATGTATAACTACTGTGAGTTTGTTATAAATGTTTGATGTATGGAGTTCAACTTCATTTATATGTGAAATATTTTAATAAAAAGCTATTTCTTATTGTCGAACATGACTAAACTGTGCCAGTATAGATTCAAATCCTTGTAGAAAATAATCTGTGAAGACGTGACAGACAACGTGTTTTGTTTAGGACAACGTGTCACTAAACACAGATACACTGCCGAGGTATCAGATTAATGTTGCTCAGGGATTCAGCAGCTGGCTTCAGACATGTGACACCAAAGCCAATTTCCCAATTTCCTCATTTCAATCCATCAAGATACGCGTTCAAGGTAAACTCACATCATTAAGGCCAGCGACTGCGTTGTGCAGTTTTATTCATATTTTTAAAAATAAAGTCATTCTAAAACATTCTATATCTTTTCCATTTTTTTTTTAATCTGCAAACTCTTTAAGTGCTGTCTCTCCATCAACACTGTAGTTCAACATGCGGTGCATTGCGAGCCTCAGTGTCCCTTCTAGAAATAGTAACAGCCCCATCTAACACTGTCTAACACATCAGCACCTCGTACAGCCCTGAACTGCGTGCCCTTGCAGTCTCACTACCCCCTGCTTTTCCCGTCTCACTCCTTTATTCATTCTTTCATGCACATGCAGTATTTATTCGCCTCACTTCAGTCCTTGCACAGAACATGGCTTACTCACAGTTCAGTAACGGTGGAGTCCAGAGCAAATCATACATTTAAGCAAGGGTCATTTAATCAACCTTTACTTCTGTCTTTCTCTCCTTTTACAAAGACTAATTATGCTGAAATTGTATTTAATTAAAAACAATAAGAAATGGAATTTTTTCATAACATTTTTTGCTTTTTTTGCATAAATTGCAGAACTTACATTTTGATGGGAGGACAGCTCAGTATCATAAGTAAGTAATACAACATTATGGGGTGTGCTGTAATACTAAAATAATCAACAGAATTAAGGATGATTGAGTAATTGAGCACAGCATGAAGCAGAGTTACAGTACCAGAGCTACCCCCAAAAGTGGTTGTTTTCTTAAAACCACTTTATTATCTTATTTACTCCAGTGTTTTGTTTCATGACTGCATTTTACAATTTGTTAAAGAGCACAAAATAATAATTATAATAATAATGATAATAATAATAACAACAACAACAATAATAATAATAATAATAATAATAATAATAATTATTATTATTATTATTATTATTATTATTATTATTATTTGTATTATTATTATTATTATACCAAGTTTAAAGCTTCTATACATTACATATTATGGACTTTTTTTTTATTTTTATTTTTTTTTACAAAATTACAAAATCATCTTACAGCATATTGCAGCTATAATTAGCAGTTCCTTACCAGAATTTTTAAAATTCCTGTCTGAAATAAAAAACAGCTCATCATCTTACGAAGTTAACCGACTACTACCTTTTCTCAGCATAAAAACAAAGATATAACTTTTTTTTAAATTTAGAATTAATATATATATTTTTAAATTCATGTACAGGTATTATTAGATTTAGATTAGGTGGGTGCTTTGGAACAAATGTTTTTTTTTTTTTGGGGGGGGGGGGGGTTTAGGCTCAAATTTATTGTTTTTAGGTCCTTTTTAGAAACACAGCTTTTAATCAATTACATACTGTTTCATACAGAACAGAAAGAGAGAAAAAAAAAATAAAAACAGATGCCAGACTCTAGAACTCCAGCTTCCAATTTAAATTTAAAAAAAGTTAAAATCATAATGGTAAGTCCTAGTGAATGTATTTAATTTCTTATTAATAATTATTATATTATAATTCCTAATACTCAATTCTTGATAGCTAAATTCTTAATTCTAAATTATCATTACTTAATAATAGTGTTTATAAATGGCTGGTGATTCTACATTCAAATCAAAGGTAATTTAATTCTCATAAAAAAATCTGTACATTGTTGTGCCCAATCACCCTTCTTTAGGTGAATTGCCAACATTCCATAAACTTTCCATAAACATTGTGTACAGTATATTGGTAAGTGGTGCCACTATGGATTCTGGGCCCCCTCAGACCCTAATATACTTCGGGCGACCAACCTTGAAAAAGATAACAATTTTCCAATTGCTATAGCATTAGACCCTGGACTCAGTCCCTATGCACAGACGTGATGGATGTCCAGCAGACCGTACATACATTAAAGAAAAAAGTCGCACTCAGCTGCATGCCAGCACACAGCATGTGGCACAAATAGTGTCCAGAGTCAACAGAAGGGTAGAGTGACAGATAAATGGAGGAAAAGATATGGCTGATGATACTAAGAGGTATCAAGAGAATGACTGGCTGCCTGGAGCCTAGTGAATGAGATGCGATAAACTGAACATGCACATCCCAGCAAAACACATGACTGATTGCTCTTTGGTTAAAACTTAGAACACACATGATTCAGTATTTTAATAGCTTAATAATTATATTAAAATTAAATTAAATTGGGCAATAGCATCAGTTTTAGATATGCCTAAATAATGCTTTATGATGGGTTCAAATAATGACTTTAATGGCATAGTATCATGTGAAAAACAACTTTTATTACTTCCCTAAAACTGCTAATAGCAATTTCACCAAAAAACTAAAACAAAAAATTTATTTTCAATTGTAACAAGCATAATCAAGGCTACAAAGTTTGCAAATAAATTAATCAGAAGCAAGATTTCATGTAAAGTTAAAATTTTACTTGCTGATAGCCAATACATGTGAGCTACTGGAATACTAGTCTAATCTGACACCCCTGAGATTATTGTAATGAGCACTAAATAATAATTTAGACACAATTTCAATGTAAGGCATTTTTGGGTGGTAAGGTCATTAGGTGAATATACATATATTTGATTTCTCTAGTAAATAATAATATATCATAATAATGCTTAAGTGTAATAATTATACTATATAATAATTTTAAAATTCATATTTTTTTCTTTTTCAGTGTACAAATCCAGTTTTTTCAATGACATAATGTGTATATTTATATTTACAAAAGCTAAGGTTTTATATCTATCTATCTATCTATCTATCTATATATATATATATATATATATATATATATATATATATATATATATATATATAAACCTAGCTACACAATATGGTTTTTATATAGGTTTATATATATATATATATATATATTAGTACTGTCAAAATTAGCGCGTTAACGCATGCGATTAATTTGAAATATTTAACGCATTAAAAAAATGTAACGCAATTAACGCGGTTGCAGTTTTTTTTTTATCTCCTGTTGAGGCCGACGTGTGTTCAACGTGCAAAGAAGTATGGATAAGACCAAGGAAGGACTTTTAGGTGGAAAGTTTCAGTATAAAACTCTGCCGGATGGTTCTGTGGATAAAACAAAAGTAATCTGTACATTTTGCAAAGCCGAATTTAAATACCACAGAAGTAATTCGTCTTTGACATATCACTTAAAAGCAAAACACCCCACCGAAACAATCTCTACAGGGCCTCGCCAATGTAAATTGCATTGATTGTTTTGAAATTCAAATGACACAAATGGCACATACCTGTGTTTTTATTTCTGTAATAAATATGGCTTTTAAGCCAACAGTTAATTTGGAGGATATTAATGGTTTATTGCAGGTATGTTGTTTACATGAGAAAATCTGTGTTACAAGTTAAACAAAAATTCCAATAAACAATCATATTTGAATTTAAATAGTTTTATTGTCTTGAAATTGTCTTGAGTTTACATTAATTATTTACATTTACATATACAAAAAGTTTCAGTCTTTTAATTGTGATTAATCGCGATTAATTGCAAACAAAAATGTGCGATTAATTAGTTAATTTTTTTTTATCGATTGACAGCACTAATATATATATATATATATATATATATATATATATATATATATATATATATATATATATATAGAATTTTTATAATATATATATAATTTTTTTCATTAGCTATGTTTTTCTATAGCTAAGTTCTCTATATTCTATTTCTTTTTTTATTTCATAATTGTATTATTATTTTTTTAAACTATCACGAGCGGCCGTATAAGCATTTCACTGCACATCGTACTGCCTATGACTGTGTATGTGACAAATAGAATTTGAATTTGCATAAAATTTGAATTTATAATAACAAAGTAGGATTATTTCAATAAATGGTTCCATTGTGGACTAGTGGTTTGCATGTGACACTTTCATCCCCTGGGCCGGATTCAGTTCCCTGGGGTTTCCCTGGGAGTGCGCTCCTAATGCTCGTCCTAACACTGGATAAATTAAGGAGGGTTGTGTCAAGAAAGGCATTTGAAAGGCAATTATGTGATCTGCTGTATCGTCTAACCCAGGTTTACATGAAATAAAAATGGCAAATTCCAACAAAAAAAATAAGCTTGAATAACTACATTCGTATGATGAACATCCACCCCGAGTATACATTTACATTTATGGCAGATGCTCTTAATAAGAGTCGCTTACATTCATCTCATTCATCTCTTTAATGCACAAAAGAGCATTAAGAGTTAAGGGCTGAGGGTTAAGGATCTTGCCCATGGGTTCCACAGTGGCAGCAGGGGGTTGTGAACCTGGGACCTTTCGATAAGTATTCCAACTCTTAAACCCTGAGCTACCCCGTCCAAAACTTAAAATGTAAAATTTAGCTAAATGTTTGATTAGTTAAATGAAGTCATTATGTTACTACTGCACTACAATTACAAAGTATTACTTCCTCAAATACATTTGCAATTTTGTAATTCTTAAGAAATCTTTAGAAAGCATTTCAGAGGGCCAATGGTTGCTCTCTGTACAGCTGCATTGTCACAGTACAACACACTGATCACTGACCCCTCACTGGCCTTAAACTATAAACTGGACTTTTATGTGATAAATCTTTTGGCAGCTCATTGTGCTGCCGCGCCACAGTGAAAAGCTGATAATCTCCCTTTAGGCAAGATCAAGAAAGATTATCATTACTGGAAATCAGATCTCCGTAGGTAATTATAGAGGTCAACCAATGATCTAAAGATGGCACCAGTTAAACATCTAATTTAGGACAATTAACACAGGCTAAATGTAAATTAAATTGGTTATATTTGACTTTGAGCTGATAATACATACTGTAAAGTGGTTAGCACAGGATTAATGCAACTTTTAGCTTGGCTTCTATCTTTTTTAGCTTTGTCTAATTGGGTGATAACTGGTAACACTTTTCCTTATTTAGTATCCATATTGTTACTACACTGAAAAATTTGTGCAAAATGAATGTACCAAAACATTTAAATCAAAGGCAGAATTTCTACTCAAATAAAATATGTTGAAAGAATAATCATGGTAAAAATTGTGATGTTTATGTAAATCTCCTTAAATCAGGTTTTTTAACTTTAGTAACTTAATTTATTTCAGAAACATAGAAAAAATATTAATATGTGTATAAGCTACACATGGCTCAACAGAATTGAATTGCATATAATATGCACCAAGATAAATATATAATTATTTATATTATATTTAATCTTTAAATTAAGTTTATTTGTATTCAAACAATTTATTTATTTAGAATAAGAAAATTATATACATTCCTTTTATTTTATGGCCGTTGCTTCCTATAGCATATACATTCCTATACAGTGTTGATGGTTTTTATTTTAAAATTTAAACTAAAAAATTTAAACTAAAATTTAACAGAAAGTTTAAAATAAAGCCTTTCCAAAGACGCTATGGATTCTAATAGTATCTCCATGAGACAGGCCCGCTTAGACAGGTAGCTTAGCTTCCAAGACTGCTTGGCATGTGTAAAGGCTGTTGCTATACTAGTTTCACGGTTTCTACACTGCTAATTTACTCTTCGGCTTCTTCGGCTTTCTACACTGAGATTCTGACCTGTGCTGATATTTGAGTTCAGATCTTGATTGCAAATAAACCTGTGATTACCATTGATGCTATAATTCGAGTTCTATCATTTGTGCTGTTGGATTAGCATTATTAAAGATGTTTATAATCTGCACTCCAACCCCCCGCCACCCGCACCCCACCACACTTACATTATGGATGCAAAGAAATAATTGACTACCATTAATAATCCTGGTGAACAATAGTGCTGTTCTTTGTGGATCGGAGACAAAAACGGTACTCTATATTGCCAAACGTATTTGCTTGTCTGCCTTTACATGCATACGAACTTGAGTAACATCCAATTCTGAATTCAAGGGTTTAATATGATCTTGGCCCCACCCTTTGCAGATATAACTTTACACAAGGTTTAGGAGTGTGTTTATGGGAATTTCTTTTACCATTTTTCCAAAAGCGTATTTGTGAGGTCAGACACTGATGTTGGACGTGAAGATCTGGCTCACTTTATCCCAAAGGTGTTAGTCCTATCGGATTGAGGTCAGGACTTTTTCCACACCAAACTTGCTCATCCATGCCTTTATGGACCTTGCTTTGTGCACTGGTGCACATCCAGTGGAAAACTCTTAATGCGTCAGCGTACCAATGCATTCTGGACAATTTCATGCTCCCAACTTTGTGGGAAAAGTTTGGAGATGTTTCCTTCCTGTTTCAACTTGACTGCACAAAGGGTGGACCAACATCATATGAAACCCTATGGATTAAGACTCGGATGTTACTGAAATTCGTATGCATGTGAAGGCAGGCGAGAGAATACTTTTGGCAATTTAGTGTATATTTATTAAGATTGATCCAAAAAAAACATGGCCAAAATTTGGAGGGAGAAACTGAAATCAGATTCAAAGCCATGTAGCTTATATGGCCAAAAGTATGTGAACACTCATCCTAGTTTATGTAAACACTTAACATTATCTGTTCAAAGAAATAGTCTTGAAGTTGAGTGTAGATTTTGTAAAGCTGCTTTGCCACAATGACCATTGTTAAACGCGCTTTATAAATAAAACTGAACCGAACTGTTCCAGTATGACCATGTCCGCAAAGCAAGCTCCAGAAATGCATATTTTCCAAGACTGGTTGGAAGAACTCACGTGGCATTCACAGAGCTCTCAACTTAACCCCACTGAACACCTTTGGGATAAGCTGGAATGCCAACTGTGTAGTGCCTGGAATGCCTGTCCTCACTAATACTCTTGTGGTTGACTGGGCAAATCCCCACATGTTTTCAACTCTGGTGGAAAGCCTTCTCAGAATAATGGAGGTTATTATAACAGTAAAGGGGGGGATGGTGATCAAATGTGGAATGAAATGTTTAAAAAGCACATTTAAATGTTATAGTCAGATGTCCAGAAACTTTTGGCCTTAGAGTGTAAAGCCTGAACCAAAGACACAGTAGGTAAGTGAGGAAACTATGAAGTACAAGAGAAGAATAAAAATACTATGTAACAAGTGCATGCTACGGTAACTCCTTGCTTATAATGATTCATTATTACTGATTTAACTACCTACTTTTTCATTTTTATTTTTGTAAGTAACTGTGTTAAGCTGCGTAAAGCTTTCTTCAAGAGTTTTTTACAGGGTATTTTCTACAGGGAAGGATATTTGGCATGCTTAAAAGGATTCTATTGTTTGGAGTTCTTTCTGAAAGGGGAAGCACACTGTTTCCTCACGGGGACAAACAATAAACCCTTAAAGGTCTTAGATGAATTTTATATTTTTACATACTTATTTATAGAGGAAATCCTTGGCTGATATCTTGTCCACTGGTCTTTAAAGACAACAACGTTTCTTCTCACAAATTAAAAAGAAACACTGAAACAAATTACAAGAGGTGGAGCAACCGTATAAAACCCTGGAGAAAACAGATATAATTATGACAACTCTATGACAACAAGACGAGATGTAATGTAATGCAGTCTTGAATATAAACTACAGTACAGTATGTAAATGAAATGTTCTTAAAATTACAACAATTTATCTTTTTGAACTTTTACATTTTTTAAAATGATTTAGCAGTTCTAAATACAGGCACTTGTACCATACACTATGTTTAAATGACTTGGTGTCTTTTAGTGAGTATACAGTTCAATTCAATTCAATTCAATTTTATTTATATAGCGCTTTTAACAATGGTCATTGTCACAAAGCAGCTTCACAAAAAATTCAAGAATTATTTTTTTTTTTAGAAAAGAAAAGAAAAGAAAAGAAAATATTTGGAAGTGTGTATGTGTGAGAAAAATGTGTCTCGATTATAATTAGATGAATGAATGATGAATGAAATGTCTCTGATGAGCAAGCCAAGGGAGCAACAGAAGTTGTGTAGATTAACATGAAGTCCAGTTCAGCACAGGGAGTCAGTAGGTGCAGAGGGCAGATGGGGTCTGGGTCACTGGAAGCACAGGAGCAGGATGTGTAGCTCCAAACCATCATAAAGCAGAATCCAGCTGGAGCTGGTCCTTCTCCGGATGCCTCGGGATGGGTAGAAAAATACAGAACAGATGGAGAGAATTAGCGTAGTTGCCATTCAGGATAGGTGTTCTGGAGTATGAGGTTATGGGATGAGTTACGCGTAGGCCAGATTAAAGAGATGCGTCTTGAGTCTACTTTTGAATTGGAAAACCGTGTCTGCTCCCCGAACAGTGTCTGGAAGGCCCAGTCCCAGTATACACTAGCCATGGAAGTGTCCTGACAACGTTATGCAATATCATCACGATAAATGAATCTTTGTTCAAGATCTTTTACTGATGACGGAAGAGTCTCTATCAAATCCAGATAATTTTAATGGAGTTAATGTCAGGACTCTATGGTGGCTAATTCACAGGTGAATTAATGTTTTATTTATTTATTTATTTATTTATTTATTTATTTATTTATAATGCTCCCAGTACAACTCTTTAACAGTTTGAGTCCTGGAATATGCCTGTGCCATTTAGGAAAGAAAAAAAATACTGTGAAATTGATAACCAGTATATCCAGGTCGTCAGCTGATTTAATTTAATGCTACATAATGTTGCTGAGCCTAGACGTGACCTGAAGCAACCCCAGATCAAAACACCGCCTCCAGATGCTTGTACAATGGCCACCACATATGATAGGTGCATCGCTTCAAGGCTTCCCTTCCTCTCCTGATGCACCCTTCGCTCTAATACGGTCAACACGACGTTTTCCATTACTCCAAAGGCCAACCTTTATTCTTTTAACAAACTAAAACTTTTTTATGGTTGTTTTCTAGAAATGCTTTTATTTTCACTGTAAATATAGCTATACACTTTACTGTAGTTTTTCATATAATACAACTTCACTAAGCATTTAAGTGACCTCAACGATGATGATGATGATCATCATCATCATTAATGATTTCTTTCCACCCACATCTCAATGGCAAATTTGATAGTTCACCACAATCCCTGTAATGCACTGGACAGTTCTTTACCCCGTTTAAGCAATTCCATCAATATCCATAGTTGTTTTCTTTGCTTGATTAAGGCAAAAATCGTATATTTCTGACACACAGTAACATCTGTTACTCTCTTCATCAGGTAAGGTTAAAAGAATAGTTGCCAGCTGAACTGTAATATTTAAAGCAATCATATTCCAGTTAAAGCCTACAGTATATTTGAGTAATTGTGACATTGTGTGTGTTTTTGGTTGTTTTTTCTAAAATGCTTTTACACAAGTTTTTGGTTAGTGTTTTGGAATTTTATTCAGCACAAATATTAATATCCACTCCATTAATAGATCTAGGCCTGGATTTGTCCATTTTTACCAAATTTGTCAGCTGCTTTGGGCAAAATTGAACTCCAAATGAATAATGCCAAAGTTTTATACCACAAATCATACCATTTTATTGAATTCAACATTAACAAGAAACAGAAACAGGAAAAGGTGACTAGTAAAGAGAGGTTAATTATGGGCTCTCCTGGGACTCGAGAAGCAGCTTCACAGGTGGTGGAAGATAAATATGTCTGTTACCAATAAACAACACTGGAGATGACCCAGTGTTTACAGCCTGGCATGTAGCCCTGGTGTGCACTTAATCAAATCCCTGACACCCCACCACCATTGCTGAAATACCTTTGCAGAACAAAAAAAATATATTTGCAGAACAAGGCAGCATGTTCACGTCACACTGTCCTACCGGTTTGTGCTGGATCTATCCGTCACTGGCTCCTGTGTCTACTGCTTGCTCTAGTGCTGTCTGTGCAGTAATGCGCCACCTGTGTGATGCATGTTTACTGTCTGGTTTAATACACTAGAACAAGCAACATGTCAATCAGGTTTCTGTACTAAACCGAATCAGTAGTGAGAATGCACAGACAGGACAGGTCCACTTAAAATCACTTTACTATAAATTACCTGAGATAATTAAGAGAGGCAATGCTGTGAACCCTAAATAATCAAAATAATCTGCTTTAGAGAATACAATCCTAAGTCTCAATTGAAGGAGTCAGGACTGCTTTATTAGGAAATGAACTTGCTGAGATTTTCGAAAAGTTAAAGAGAGCCAGGTTAGACATTTTTGTCAATGGCCTGTGCTGATCCCTGGTGTTCAGAGTGTGTAACTGGAGGTTTTGTTGCACAACCACTTTTACCTTTAAAGTTCGGACTGACAAAGAGACTTGAGAGTTTCAGTATGTGTATTTTCTAACTACTGATTCTTTATATGTGTGATGGTTGCAAAACCAGGGGGAGGCATAAAAAAGAAGGAAAAGAATACGAAAAATATGGGAAGACGTAGACAGATATGGCAGGTGACACAGGCAAGCTTACAAACATACAGTATAGACAAGTTGACAGACAAACAGACAATAAGAGATAGATAGATCCAATCATTTGCAACACTGTATTTGTCAATATGTTTTGTAACTGGTTAGTCATCCTTTTAAAGCCATCCACCAAGCAGGAGAGAGAGAGAGAGAGAGAGAGAGAGAGAGAGAGAGAGAGAGAGGCGGAGAGAAGGAGCAAAAAGGATAAAGAGAAAGGAGAAAAGGAGAGAGCGATATATTTAGACACAGCACCAAAAGGAGAATTGTAAGTATTTAAGCCTATTTTGAATTTCACCATAACCTACAGCATTCTCACACCTCATTATAACACATCAATTACTACAGCACTATGCATGCTATTTATCAATAAACTGATCATGTTCATAAATCTGCCAGTGCCTGATTACAGTATATTTCCGATGACAGATCATCGATTGGCATTTACAGTAGAAAGATTTACTTTTTAACACTGAAAATGTGTAGATATCCGAGTAAATCAATGCACATAACGAGGAATGCATGCATGCATAAATACCAGTTAATTTGTTTGTTCACTGTGCATAAATCTAAAACTGGAGAGAGAGAGAGAGAGAGAGAGAGTTTACAGGAAGGGTTGGAAAGCACATTCTTTAGTGTGAACTCATGTCTTGGACATCTTACACCAAAATATGGTCCAGAAAGGCAAAGGAGGGAGAGAAAGAGAAAGAGAACAGCTGTAACCGATATACATTTATTGTGAGGCAAAAATTCAAAGCAACAAATAAATATATTAATGCAATCCATTCTTTGCTTGTTGCATTAGATGTACTGTAGCTACAAGGCTGCAGTCCTACATTTCTCGAAATAAAATAAGAAATCTGCATTAGAAAGGATTAAACACATATATCCTCCTATTAGCCATCCTTATTGCTTCTTGGGGAAGATATTTATGGGTTGAACTTTTAAAAACCTTTTTTGAAGCTTTTATTACCTTAGATCCAATTAACACATGTACTAAAACATCAATGCACTTTTTACATATAGAACTATTGACAAAAAAAAAAACATATAAACTGGTCTGCCACAAGGCTAACATCACTGCAAAGTGAATCAAATAACACAGATTATCAACTACATGTCAGTAAACTGGTGACACCCAAGGTTGGGCGCCCAAGACTCATGGACCAAAGGCCAGTCTATGCGATCCAATCAGATCCCACAGAAAGTCCAATGCAGCACAAACTTGTAAAAAAAGGTCAACGCTGGTTATGATAGAAAGGATACCCAGTACATCATAGCCAGCCATGTGTAGGGTTTAGCAGGAAAACAGTTCGAGGTTGTGGATGGGGCCTCCAAATCTTCCAGATCTCAATCCAACTAAGCATCCACAGGATGCATGGGATAAACAAATCCAATCCATGGAGGCCTCATCCCAAAAGGATCCATCACTAAAATGACACCTCCAGAGAGACCAAAACTGTCCCTGCACAATATCAGATTTACTGTAATGTTTTTTTTTGTTTTAATGTTCAGTTAATTAATCAGTGTCTCGATACTGTGTATTGAGTGTGTCTCTTATAAAATTGCCATGGACAGCGGCAGCGTCCTTCTACCCAGATATTACTTAGGAGACCCATTTGGTGTTCCTGAAAAGTGTCCCAATATCATTTCTTTTGCCAGAAAAGTTCTCACAGCATCTGGCTGAGACTAGAGGTCTGCACTGGGACGCCATCAGAATCCCACGGGATGCAACAAAACAGTTGGGAAAGTCGTAAGTTTTACTTTCATGCGGGCACAAACAAGTGCCAGATGTGAAGCTTACAGAGCAAACAAAGACCTCATTCACTGACCTGAATGTACAGCACTGCTAAGTGGATTTACAGCCTCCTTAGTAATTGCCTGGTCAGAGTTGAAGAGGTTTAAATGATGCCTCTAGTTTGTAAATGAGTTCATGCGCAGGGTATCACGTTGGTGTCCTCACACCTCCAGGGTTGGGGGTTCGAATCTCGTCTCTGGTGTGTGTGTGGAGTTGTGTGTATGTTTTCAAGTTTCCTCCAACACGCTAAAGCCATGCAATGTAAGCTGAGTGGCATTTCCAGATATATGATTGAGTGTATGAGTGTATATGTGTTTGTGCCCTGTGATGGATTTGCACTACATGTAGAGTGTACCCTACCTCATGGTCTGACTTCCCTAGGATAGGTTCCAGGCCTCCTATGACCCTACACAGAATAAATGGGATAGGAAATGAATCCCAAAAGTCCAAATAAAAAACAGCTAATAAAATAAAAGTGTTTCAAACAGATCTCCGGTTTAGGCTGATGTAGCTGAGGCAAAAGAACTGTAAGAGCTCACTTACAGTAACTAACTCATCGTCTATACCGCTTTATCCTGTATTCAGGGTCACAGGGACCTGGAGCCTATCCCAGGAAATGCCAATTAGCCTAACCTCCATATCTGTGGACTGTGGGGAGGAAACCGGAGTACCCGGAGGAATCTCACCAAGCACGGGGAGAACATGCAAACTCCATGCACACAGAGACGGGAATCGAGCCTGGCCAGTAATCGAACCCGGACCCTGGAGGTGCAAGGCGTGCTAACCACTACACCACTGTTTCTTTTTTTGGTTTTTAAACCCAACTAGGCGGCACGGTGGCTTAGAGGTTGGCACTCTCGCTTTGCACCTCTAGGTTCCAAGTTGGATTCCCACCTGCATGGAGTTCGTATGTTCTCCCCGTGCTTGGTAAGTTTGCCCTGGCTACTCTGGTTTTCTCCCACAGCCCAAAAACATGCAGATTAGACTAATTGGAGTCCCCAAATTGCCCTGCAATGGATTGGCACCCCATCCAGGGTGTACACAGCATCGTGCCCTAAGTCTCCTGTCTCCCATGACCCTGTATACTGTACCTCTACCCTGTTCCACTTTTCCACAAAGATGGGCGTGGCCTCGGCTGAGCCTGACAGCTGTTCTGAGGACGTGTGACTGCAGTCACATGATTGTTTAGGACTGGAGCTTCCTACAGTCTATTTGAGCCTCCAAAAACAAATTGGACTCCATATTAACTTAAACACATCTTCTGTTATACTGACCTTCCAGCCTCCTAACATACAGTATGATGCAGATCAATCCCTGCCATCCTTCATCACCCAAATGAGGATGGGTTCCCTTTTGAGTTTGGTTCCTCTCAAGGTTTCTTCCTACTGCCATCCCAAGGAGTTTTTCCTTGCCAATGTCGCCATCATCCTCAGCTTGCTCATCAGGGACAATCTTATCATTTTGATTCATACTGTACACTTTTATATAAATTTTAATAATTCTTTCAACTGTGTAAAGCTGCTTGGCGACAATGTCAACTGTGAAAAAGCTCTATACAAATAAAATTTAATTGAATTGTATACCGAATAAAGCAGTATAGAAGATGAGTGGGTGAGTGAATAAGTGAGCAAATCCAACTTTTTGTACAGGTATGGATATTTCTACATAAAGTTGATATGATATCTGCTGGTTCATTCTCTCTATTACTACTTGCTGATGCACCTTAGTACAATTTCATTCCAACCTGTATATGCAATCGTCACACACATGTACATAGAAGCAGTATTTTAATATTTATATTATTTGATAGCATTTTTCTGCCTCTTTAATGCATCTTAATTGCAAACTTTCCCCCTTCCTCCTCATTGCAATTCTTGCGATTCTTGTTGGCTGCTTACTTGTTATGTGAACTGGCTGCTGTAACAATACAATTTCCCTTTGGGATGAATAAAGTATCACTCCCTTTCTCTCTCTATCCATTTATCTATTTGAAGTATCAGAGAGCTAGAAATACAGATGCACATAAAACAATAAATGAATAATGTGATGTGATGTCTAGTTGCACTAAAAGGAGGGGGTGTACAAGTGAAAGGGAACCATAATGTAATGGAACGTTGCAAAAGCGTGCAAAATTAAGAATACCAAACTCCTTTTAAAAATGTTCATTTAAAAAAATATATATATATTAATAAAAAATAAAAAAAAAACTGTTTGTTTACCCCTGAACCTTTTTTCCATAGATCCCTTTCTACTCTGAAAGATGGCCTGCCACCCATCCATTGTGTTTCTGTACTGTTTCTGTGGTAACGATCCAAAATGCACAACACAACCCAATTACTGGTGGCAACAAAGATTATTTGTTCCCTTCCCTGTTGTTGCAAAATTGTTTGTTGTTTTTCTTGTTGTTCTTTTGGCACAGGGCTCGTTGCTGTTTGGGCACAGCCAAGGGGTAGGACTAATCTGTACTGTTTCTGATTAAATCGCTTAATATGATCCACACTGCTCGTTGTGTCTGTTCGTTTGTTGTTGAGATGTCTAATTTATTAAATGTTTTTTATTTATTTATTTCTTCATCAGCAACGGAGGTTCCCGTCACGGAAGTGCTGGAAGGTTAGTGTCTGTATAAACACACAAAACCAGAGCAAGGATTGGAGCCAGAGAGTGTAAGAAACAACCGTGTGACAATGCCGTGTGTGTTTTAGACTGTAGAGAGGAAACGTACGCCTGCACTAGGATGTACTCTGTCCATCAGCCTATGAAGTCATGCCTCCACACCAAGTGCTTTTATAGGTATCTACGCACATACACACTTTTGTATTGTAATTGTTTTATGTACATTCTGGTATGGAGTGACGTAAACAGGTAAAGCATCTAGTAAATCTTCAAGGATTTACAATGTGAAAGACGAGAGTATGTTAGATTGTACAAACAGGAGGGTGAGTTCAAAATGATCCGCTCTCCGTTATATAAAAACTTTTGTTTTATCAGTGCTTTCCGTTTAAAGTTATTGTCTCCCCAGTCACAGCTGTACAGATGTGCACAAAAGAATAGCAGTGTGCAGTGATTCGCGTTTTTCTGGTCTGAGTGTGTACCTGGTGCTGAAACACCTCATGGAAGAGCATAAACCGAAGTGTTTAAATATCTGCAAACAAAATTTTTTACCAATACTCTAAGGAAGGTGAAAGTTTATTAAAGAGAATCATCATCGCTACAGTACAAGCCTGAGAGTAAACTGCAGAGTATGGGACGGAAACATCAACAATCGCCAACCAAGAAAAAGTTCCAAAGTCAACCATCAGCTGAAAAATTGATGCATTCAGTTTTCTGGGATTCTCAAGGGACAATATTGGAACATTATCAGAAAAAGGTTGAACAATCAGCAGTGTTTATTATAAGATGATTATTGAAGCCAAATTAAACACAGATGATTGCTATCCAGGGGCGTTATGATCTTGACACTGCACGTCCGCACACTTCTGCCTACACTCTCTACTTTCACCTGTTCGGTCACCAAAAAGCAGCCCTATGAGGACAAATATTCACTACTGATTCACAGCTCAGCCTAAAACACATTTGTAATAAGGGGATCTGAAAGCTTGTTGACAGATGGGCAAAGTGTATTAAAAAGCAAGGCGTTAATGTCGAAATTTGTTGTTCAAGGTAATTTCTACAGCCAGAGTGTGGATAATTTTTGACTCCCCCCTAGTACAAAGAAATTATTTTACACACAACTGAACAAATAAACATATTGCGTGTTCAGGAAACAAAGCATCATGCAAAATTAATGACAGAAAGGTCAAATCAACAGAGGCCAATACTGTTGGCTCAATCTGTTAAGGCTGTAGGTTACAGGGTTACTGATCAGAAGGTTGGGAGTTCAAGCCCCAGCCCCCAGCCCCACTGTTGAGCCCTTGAGCAAGGCTCTTAACCCTATCTGCTCCAGGGGTGCTGTATCCTGGCTGACCTTGTGCTCTGGCCCTAGCTTGCTAATGGGAATACTGTATGTAAAAATATGTGGTGTGAAGTAAACGGGGAAAAGGGAAACATGTTCTCCCCATGCTTGGTGGGTTTCCTCCCACAGTCCAAAGATATGCAGGTTAGGCTAATTAGCGTTCCCAAATTGTCCCTTGTGTGTGTGTGTGTGTGTGTGTGTGTGTGTGTGTGTGTGTGTGTGTGTGTGTGTGCCCTACGATGGATTGGCACCCTGTCCAGGGTGTACCCTGCCTCGTGCCCTGAACCTCCTGAAATAGGCTCTGGGTCCCCGCAACCCTGAATACAGGATAAAGCTTTATAGATGATGAGTGAGTGAGTGGAAAGGGGGTAAGTGTTGCATCCTTAATAGAGAGCTTAACATAAGAAGACAAGAGGGAGGATGCAGACCAGGCAACCATCAGTGTTTTAAGGGTTACCATTACTGCAAAAGGAGATTTGCATTCACGTTTAGTAATAAATGGGATATATTTTTGAATTGTGCAAAGTAGAGATCGACAGGATCTCATGGCTCATGTGATGTAATCAGATAAGTTGAAAACACAAATCCATGCATGCCGGATGGACTATATTGGGGTGGATCATGATGGACAGGTCTATCAAAAGGAAGTTCTTTGGTACGTGGTTCTGTAGATTAGTTAAATAGTCATGTCAATGTTGAGCTTTATATGATAGCTTATCATCCACCAGATAATTTAGCTAGTCTAATATCTTCTGTAAAGAAAAAGGTTGTACACCAGCATTGATTAGAAAAAACATTATCTTATTACTGAGTGGCGTAATTTAGCTACTAAATGTAGAACAAAAGGGCATCAAACATTGACTTCTGAATGATACACACATCAGCCTTTCCTTTAATCACCCCATCTGTTTGGATCAAACATATCAGGAGTGAAATGCAGTGTATTAGCTGTTAATTCTGTCTCTTGCAGTCTCCGTCGAGTCTACGTGATCAACAAAGAGCTTTGTGTGAAGACCGTGTGTCCCCAGGAGGAGTTACTGAAAGGTGAGTTACTGAAACAATTGTCTTATTATAAAAGGCACAATTGTGCTTGTACATGTCTATAAGGAGTGTATAATTAAAGAACAATGTAAAAGTAGTCTGTTCCAAAATTACTGGGGAAAAAAAACTAAAGAAGAAAAGAGGTTAGTATTTTATTAGTTCATTATTAAAAAGTAACAAGTTTACACTGAAAATATAACAAAAATCGAACGTATGTCTTAAATTTTTTTTTTTTTCTAAGATGTTCAAACCATAATGTCTCTCCCACTCACTCACACATCGTCTATACCGCTTTATCCTGTATTCAGGGTTGCGGGGGGCATGAAGCCTATCCCAGAAGACTTAGGGCACGAGGCGGGGTAGACCCTGGACAGTGCACACACACATACACACACTACCACCCTAATTCACATACTACAGAAAGGGCAATTTGGGAACAGCAATTAGCCTAATCTGCATGTTTTGGGACTGTGGGAGGAAACCTAAATACCCGGAGGAAACCCATCAAGCATGGGGAGAACATGGAGAACAACTTCCTGAACACTGAGACGGGAATTTAACCTGGCTGGGAATTGAACCCGGACCCTGGAGGTGCTAACCACTACACCACTGTGCCGCCTAAACCATAATCTATATACTGTATATTTAAACAAAACCTTATAGTTAACAGCCTGCAATCCTAGTAATTTGAATTAATTAAATGCAAGTAAAGTGCACATTTACATTTATATCTTTCAATTTACTTGAATATAGGAACTCAGTATGGGAACCGCTTAACTGTGCCAAAAACATGAGTTGACATTGAGGCAGAATTCCTTTAATCATTCATCACCATGAGGAGAATCAGAGAAAACACATAAAGTTTTTTCTTTGTAAATTAATTAAAAAGTGAACCCCTCCTATATTCTAAAGTCATTACATGTAAAGTGAAAAATTTTAAGTGTTTTTTTTTTTTGATGGTTACAGCTAATAGCTCATAAAAATCCCATGTATCTCTTGGTCTAATACAAAACATGCAGCACAATCATTGACACGCTAGCAGCAAGGAGGGTAAGCCACAGAAGGTCATCACTGAAAGGGCTGGTTGTTTGTAGAGTGGTGTTTTGAAGCATATTAGTGGAGAGTTAATTGAAAGGGAAAAGTGTGGTAGGAAAAGAGACACAAGCAACATTGATGATCGCAGACTTAAAAAGCTGGTTCAAGTGAATCAAGAGTCACCATGCACAGGCATCTTCAGGAAATTAGCTACAACTTATGGAATTCCCAGTATGAAGCCACTCCCGAACCAGAGACAATGGCAGAAGTATCTTACCTGGGTTACGAAGAAAAAGAACTTTACAGTTGCTCAGTGGTCCAGTCCTCTTTTTAGATGAAAGTAAATTTTCCATTACTTGGTGTGGAAAGGCACAGGATTCAAGTTGCAAAGGTTTTCGAGTCTGTGATGATTTGGGGTGCCATGTCATGCAGTAACCTAGTAATATTATGTATTATGTATTATTATTATTATTATTATTATTATGTATATAATAACATTATGCACCATGTATTAACATTATGTCAGCAATAACGCAGTGTATCCCAGTGTAAGGGTTAGGCCCTTTTGTAAGGTGCTTTTTTTTGTTGTTGTTGTTGGGCATCTGCTAAATGCCTTAATGTAAAATATAAACTTAAAATGCAAATTGAGAAGGATGCAAGAGGAAACGATTATACTTTGCTCTCACAATAAGGAAGATGGTTACAGAGTCAAAAATTGTTATTGTTTTTTTCTGTCACAAATTTGTAAATTTGCAGAAGATGGAGGCATGTTGGGGTCACCCAGTTTCCAAAATCTACAATTAGACACCACTGTCCATGCCAATAAACAATTTTGCAGACATGTACTTATAACCAGGTTGTATGGTCATTTTGAGTAAAAAATAACGCTTTCTGGCAACAAAAATACAAAGGCGGTTTGGCATTAAGGATCTGTGATGTTGGGCTCTTCTTAAAATACAGGGTTTCATGTACTCCATAAAGGTCAAAAAGATTTCATATATAAATCCAGCAGAAACAATAGGACAATGATCCACAATATATGATTAAATCTATTAAAAAATAGGTTATTGAACATACAGTAGGGGTCAATGAAGGTTTTGACCATCCCATTGCAATCTCAGTCCTGTGTCTTAAACCCTGCGGAAAAACTCGTGTGTGTTTTTTTAAACAATAATTTCTTAGAAGAAATTCATCTCAATTAAAGATTAGACTTATTTCCTTAATAAGATTAAGATTTATTTTGAAGACTATAAATTTACCGCATATTTATACCCAACCTTACCAAGGGTGCCAAAAATTCTGGAACAGAGTGTATATTTCCATTGTTCCTATTTTTGTTGCTTAACATCCAACTCCACCCTTATCCCTCTCCCTCTCTCTATTAGCGGAACTATGCAGAGAGAAATCTGGCTGGCCCAAACGACTTCAGAGGTCAACCAAAGAGAACACTGGCTTCCCAGTAAAACCAGCACATGGCCAACCAGCAACAAAAGCAGAGACAGGACAAGAAAGGTAGAATAAAGAATAAAGAAGTAAATAAACACAACTACAAATGTGCATAACTTTTTTTTTTTTATTTCAAACATTGTATTCAGATTCAAGCTTGTTTTTTTCTTTTCTTTATTATTCTAAGATTATTTCTTACTGCAGGTTGTATGGTATAAAGTGGGGGTCAAAAGTCTGAGACCACATTGAAAATCTGAGTCCATGATGAAATCTCAGACATGAGAACGCACATGGTCAGATTAGCACCAGTTTTACAGCTCCCGGTGTCTTTTGGCACACTGACTTATGAAGGTCGGTGCTCCCAGTGAGCCTTGTTCTGCCATCTGTTGGCATGTTACAAAACTGGTCTTAAAACCTTTTGATACCACCTTGTATTTCATTTAAAACTGGAATTACCAGAATATTCAAGTAATTTAAAAACATTCAAAACAAATAAAGTACTTTTTGTTGAATATTTTACTATTTCTAGGTCCCCATGTATGTGTGATATTGAAGATGTTGTAATGCTTTGTACAAAAGGTTAGACTTTCTCCAGGTATAATCTCATCTGTTGAATAATAGATTAGATGTAAAATTAATCTAAAGGTTTTGCACAAATTTGTGGAGTCCACACCCTAAAGGAAAATACTAAGTACTCTAAACATACCAAAGAAACACTGATGTGTAAAAACCATAAAGGTTCCGATTTTTTTTTTAACTCAAGTTGTGGTCAATAATATATCTTCTTTAATATATTCTGCAGAATATGGAATAGATAAAGCCTCACTGAGACTCTCAGACTTTTGGACCATAGTCTTGAGCCATAGCTTCACATTCTGCTTTCAAAGAGCCAGACTTTCTTGTATTTCTAATGTAGACTTGACTAGACTTCTTGAAGGACTTTTTTGCCTCTCATTTTCAGTCCGGTCTCTGTAACTGTCCAATTTCAGAGAAAAGTTTCTTTGTTTAGCCTCACAGTGACCTCTAAATCATTCACGCATTTAAAAAGCATCTAACTTACGTTATGGACCTTAAGATAATGACAAATGATCAGGCCGTATTTGGTATACTTTTGATGCTAAATGCTGAGTGGTTGGAACAGACAAGAAGAAAATGAGGCTGCTGCTGAGCTTCTTACATAAACAACCACTTTTTAAATTTTAGGTGCTTTCAGCCTTTCATATTAAAACATTTGTTCCCATTTAATCTACATCACGTAGTTAAATTTACTATGAAGAAATGAGGGGTGGCTCAAGACTTTTGGACAGTTCTCTATATGAACTGATATTTCGCTAAATATATATCCACATTATCAATATCGTGCCTTATATAGTTCACCTCATATAATTCATTGTTTCAGTGTAAGTAAATTGTATGATGCTCACATGGCAAATAAATGTTTTTCTTTCATGATGAAGATTTCATTCAATAACTCGACTCAAAATTGTCACTTTCTCATGAATCAACTTGTATTGTTTATTACATTGACTTTTATATTTATACATATACAACATAGTGTTTTTGTTTTAAGATTATACACATTTGTTTCATCTGACTAGAATGAACACACACTATGGAAAAAGAAGCAAAACCAATTCTGCTTCCTGCAAATTAACATTAGCATTAACAGCTGGCATTGATAAAGTAATTCATGTCATTCAGAAATAAACACTGTAACAGATACAATTCTCTATACTGCACACTAGAACACTGCACTCTGTGTGTGCTGTGTGAGACACACATTTAGATGTAAAGTCTTTTAATTACGTAAAATTTGGTCTAGTCACAAAAGGATGTGCTATCGCAAGGCAGCAGGACTTTGACCTCTTTTTTCTGTATGACGGCATTGGTTCGAATATTGCTGCTAGGACAGATTAGGCTTTATTAGAGCCCTTCCACATATTAGTGCAGTTCACAGAAAGCAAAGTTGAAGGTGCAGTATGTACACCATAAATCTTTATCAGTGCTTTTTACAGAAAAAAATCAGTGCCTGACTTATTTCCAATGATACTAATTGCATATTATCAGAAAGAAGCACTGATGATAGAAAACATAAAGCAGTGCTGTACCACAGTTGGCTCACATTATTAGTTTTATTATTATTATTTTTGCATTTGCACCACTAGAGGGTGACACAATCATTTCATTTGCACTGAACACCTTCAAGCTCACATTAGAAAACAAGGTTGTTCCACCTGACAACTTCATCATAAAGTAAACATATTTCCAAATATACACATAATAATGTCTTTAATGAGACTTTCATGACTATGAATGTAGTACACATAAATAAATAAAATAAATAATTGACATTTATGGAGATGTCAAAACGAAATTTTGTGCAAAACAAAAAGGACAGCGGAAATGTGTGTGTGTGTGTGTGTGTGTGTGTGTGTGTGTGTGTGCGTGCGTGTGTGCGTGAGAGATGAACTGGGAAAATTAAGTGAGCAGTCGGATCACATACTCAGAACTGGACCCAGTTTGTAGAGGCTGACTCTGGCTTGGAGGGCTGAGATGACATGCTGAAATAAAGAAAGAGAGAGAGAAAGAGAGAGAGAGAAGGGAAGAGTGATATTTATTCATCCTCACACCCAAGGCAAAGAAAATGTGCATTACCCCTCCCATAAAAACACCATAGAAAGTCCCTGCAATATGTTTATTAGTTGTTAATTTTTAATTAAACAAATTTCCACCACATTATACTAACTAAGTTTAAAACATGGGCTAGAAATACAGCTCTGGAGAAAAATAGACCACTGCATTTTGCAAAAAAGAGTGATATAAAGTTACCCAACAGCAACGTGAAAAACTGATGAAGAGCCAAACGCATGAAAGCAGTAACTGCAAATCATGGTTATTCCACCAAATACAGATTTTTAATGTTATTTAGCCAAAGCATTTAAAAAAAATAAAATTAATTGCATTCTGTTTTATTTAAGTTATTAAAGTTCTGTAAATACTACATGATATTGGGTTATTGAAATTTGTTGTGATGATGTCATTTCCTTTAAAAATACACTCTAAATAACAATAGTTGTATTTTGAATTTAGGAGAAATATTGTCAGCAGTTCACAGAACATGAAACAAAACTGTTCATCTCAGCAATACATGCATCTGTTAAAACAAACAAACAACAACAACAACAAAAAAACAGGCGTCTCTTATTTTTTTCCAGAGCTGTATAATCTTAAGCAAGAACCCTTTATGTGTTCCTTTGTCAAGTGGGGAAATCCATTAAGGATTCCATGGTCAGTCTGTTCTTGTTGCTGTGGTCAGGCTAGCACGGAGAAGCTACTTTTAACAGTGCATCCGATTCAGCAATGAGTTAACAGTTTGTGTATGGACTACAAATCCACACTGTGCACTTTATAATGCTCTATCTCTGACTCCGTACTGTCTACATAAACCTGAGACTATCCTTGTAACACTGACTTGGCGCATGGGTTCCAGCACTGCTCTTCGTGATGTGCATTGTTTGAGTATGACTACCTCTATGCCATTCCCACCTCTTGCTATTCACTCTCACCCTCGTGCGTTCGCATTCCCATGTTCACATACTGGACACAATGATATTTCCAGAGTACTCTGTCTTGTGGTTTCCAACAAGAAGTTTTGTCATTTTGGTTTTTCCCCTCTGTTTCCAATCACATAAATCGTTTGTATAAATAAAAAAATATACATTTTCAAGTCACTCCATATTATTAAGAAACTACAAAATTTAAATACATGGATAAATTTGAGTTATTAGTGTTTACTGATAAAAAAAAAAGATGCACAGTATTCACATGGCTTATTTAACTGTATCTCCCAGTAACATGCCAAAAAGTAGCATATACATTTTCATATTAAGGACATATTTATAAAACAGTAAACAGTCAAAAGTATAAGAAGACACCTGACCTTTATCCTGAAATGTGGACCCACAAAGAATGAAGCATAAAACGGTATATGATGATTTTCTTCGTATGCTATAGAATTACAGTCGGAACCAAGAGGCCCAAACCTGTTCCAGCATGACACCATAAAGCCAGTCAAGGATATAGTAACACCAAAAAGGACTAAAAAAGCCACATGGGTTTTCATTAAATCTAGTGTATTTATGGGGGAAAATAGAAATTAATAATAAAAAAAGAAATAATTGCAATTTTTTTCTCATTACTCCAATGAAAGTATTTTTGGAACCCTTGGTATAATTCAATTTAGCTTGACTTCTATGATTGGTTGTTGATGCTGTTATAACTGCAAGTTTACAGCTGTTTTCCACAGTGAATATACTTTGTATAGCTTCCTAAATATGATCAATGAAATCTAAAACTTGTTCCTGATTGCCTGGACTTCTCTGGCCACTAGGCAGCGCCAAACCTGTTTTGAATCATGTATTCTAGCCAACCATTAAAGTAAATGTATTGCGCCAGTATGTCTAGCTCCTTTGTTGGGGGCGGGGGGTTGGGGGTACTTTACCTGTCAGATGTAAAATCTCCCCACAGGTCAGCATTTGTGCTAGGAGGAGCTGGCTGGACCAAAGTGCTAGAATCATTGCTGTCTAAGTCCAGCAAACAACCTGAGGAGAGGAAAAAATATTTTACTGTAGCAAGAGTAAAATGCAAGCTTTATAATCCCTAATTTGTAAATATTTAACTCCGACCGTTACAATAACCTGGAAATTAAATGCACTTAACTAGGATTTTACATCATTTTACGTCTCTCGTTACCTCTAAATCACTTTTGCTGCAATTAGTTGTCCATAGAAGTCACATAATGAGATAAATGAATGTGTGGAACTAAAATATAACATGATTGCAATATGCAATAATACGGCCATTCCTGGAAAGCTTGGAGTTTGCTATAGACAAACGGAAACAGCATCATAAAGACCAATGAGCTGTCAAAATATGTCTGAGACACAAGATCAGGAAAAAGTATCAATCAGGGATTGGTTATTATTATTATTATTATTATTATCTCAAACTTTGAACATTCAGTGGAGTTGTTATAACCAGATCCAGTTTTACTCTGTTTCTGACAGCCTCTCAAAACTGAGAACAACATACCTATGTTGCTACTGCTCGTTAGTGGTTCTGTGTTGTTATTGGTCGGAGCGGAGGAAGGAGGCGGAGCAATTTTTCCACTCGGAGGAGGTGGGAGTAGTCCAAAACCACCTGAACTTTGCGGACGGGACTTTTCTCTCTTTTTACTTTGCTGAATAATAAAAAAAAAAGCATTGAGAGAAAAGAATAAACAATTATTTAATGCACTGAAAGCCTCCTTTTAAAATGTCTGCACTTGAGCTTAAGCTTAACAATCACATGACTGTTTATTTCAGGCTTATTAAATATACACTATATTCAACATATTTTACAGAAAACAGCAGCATAAGCTTTATGTGTAATGTGTGTGGGATATTGTGAAGATGAAATGCCTTTACCCCAATGTTAAGAGTGATGGTCTGACCTTCTTTAAATCCCAAGTCTAATTTAGGACCTAAGTCTGGAGTTTGAGCCTGTTTACTCAACTCATTATCCTGCTTTACCCACCTGAGGGAGAGAGACAGAGAGGGAGAGAGAAGGACTATTAAAGAAAGCCATTACAGGAATACTCTAAGTACCGTACCCAATGGATCATAATAAAAAAAAGAATGAAATGAACACGGGTAACACACTTGAAATGATCCTGCAAGGCTACGTTGAAATCAAAAGCATCTCCCCGATCGCCAAATCCAATGCCGATGAAAGCACTACGACCTGAAAAAGAAAGTGAGGGGGAGGGGGTCCCTGATGTCTAATTTTGAGAGATAGTATTTCAATCAGATTGAAAATATAAAACGCTATCAAACTCACCGCTGTCATCTTGAATCCTAAGAACAAAGTAGCGGCTTGAATCACTTACAGTTTCGACTGCAATACCAGGATACTGTTCCACTGGGGCTTGAGCAAACAGCTCCCCTACAGGACGGGACGGAACAGCATTAATTAGCAGAACTGCTTATCACTTTTGCTCCAAAACAATCAAACAAACCAACAAACAAACAACAGTCATAATTATGATTGCAATGTTAATTTAAACTGTGTTTCTTTTAAGGAAAATAGCAAGAATTACTTAAATGACCTGCACATCTTGACGAGGTGAATATATTTATGTTTTCATTTTCTTGTAAATGAAGAAATGGATGATGTGATATGGCCTTTTAAGAAAATTGCTCTGCATATGGAAGAAACAATAATTTTGGCTTTGGGTAAATTCCATAAGATCTCCAGTAGAACTGCATAGCCTAGATGAAAAAAAACAAGCTGCCATTATTAAAAATGTCAAGGTGGACAATAGAGTCGATGAGTCCACATTGACTCTATTCCAGAATGATGGGTGCGTCAGAGTAAAAAGGGATGCGCAGGAAGCAATATACAAGTCATGCATAGTGGCCACTGTACAAGCAGTTTTATGATATGGGGTTGCTTCAGTTGGTCAGGTCCAGCAATCTTATGTGGAAATAAAATTAAGTCAGTGGATGACCTGATAACCAGGTTATCACATCTATGCATTTTTTCTTCTCTGAAGGTACAACAATTTTACAGGACTCAAACTGTGAAAGTGTGGTTGTGAAAGTATAAAAAATTATTCTCACACAACTGGTTTCCTCTTAGTGCACCATAATCAAGGTTAAAAGTTGTCTAAAAGCGTGTGCCTTTTTTTTTTTTTACTAAGCAGTGTCATGATACATGCATGAGCACATGACGTGTCAGGGATAAAGACTTTACTTTAATAAAGTAACTTTATTTTAATCACAGTGAACAATTCTCTCGAACTTTAAGGATGTTTAAAAAACAACAGGAAGATGGACTCATTTTCCTTTATCAGCGTAATCAAATGCATGTCGTAGGATTTTGCTAGAAGATATTTGCAATAATTAAAAGGAAAAAAAAATCTCTTTTCTATACGGTTCCGATGTCATAAGGTCAAATTCTTGGCAGTACCATACATTTTTCAAGCAAATTACAACTGCAAAGAATGGGCTGTTAAAAAAAATAAATAATTATGTGTGTTCGCTAAAGGATTGTCGTAAGAGCCATATTTCATTCTTGTAATTTGTTGTTGTGTTTATTTTATTTCAATTTATTGGTTAAGCATTAAGTCTGTTAGTTAAGCATTAAGCATTAAGGCCATAAAGTGTATTAGTTTAAGCATTTAGTATTATACTCGTAAGTTGTATTGTGACATCATTTCATAAGTTGTTCTGTGACATCATCCCACAGTGATGTAGCTGTATGTCTATCATGCATGTTAGTTGTTCAGTTGCTGTTAAGACACGGAAGGATACAGAAAGGTTTGGAGTACACAAGCTTTTGACCGTGATAACGTGATATCGTGAGACTGTAAGCTAAAAGATTTGAGTTGAGCTAGAAGAGATGAGTTGTTGTAACTGTAATCTATTGAAGCTACAGAACACAGCAAACGACTTGTCGTGACTACAGTGGATTTATGCAAGAAACTGTAACAACCGTTGTACTTTGATGTTGAAAATAAAACAAGAGACAAAGAAATCAACGAACGTCTGGAGTCGTCAGTGACACTGTGTAACAAAAAGACACGCGTCAGAACCTGTGAATAACATGCACGAACAATTGTTTTAAAGTTTTTTAAGACTGTCAGGATGCCTGTAAGTTGGAGCTAAGAGCACACAGGAAACACTGGAAAAAAAAAAACACACACACGTAGATTGCACTATATAAGATGCAATGCAACTTTAAAGTAATAACAGGAACCGTTCTAGGGCACTACGAATAACTGTCATACTGTATAGCAATTTTTCCCGAATGTGATATATGTCATTCTTGCCAATTAGATAATGTTGTATCTGATTGGCTGGAATTACATGTCTCACATTACTCACTTTACGTACTGTAAACTGTCTGTGGTGATTAAGTTTTCTAACAAAAATAAATATTATCAATACATTTATAAAACAATAAATAATTCTAAAAATCTTTTATATTTCTTCATTGCTTGTTTTTTGTTGCTCCAGATTAATTTTTTAAGCTGAGATGATCATGAATGACCCAAATATGAGTAATTATAAAATAGATTGAAGATTGCCCTTGGTGCCTGATATGAATCACTATATGCTTTTTAAAAATAGCAAGCAGGTGACAGTTAATGGGGACAACATGGCGGCAAAAAAAAAAAAGCAGGAATTTCCAGATGACTCAATTGAATCACCCAAGATGAATTTACGAATATGCTGATTTTACGTTCATCATATATTTAATAAATACAAAAATGAGGTTTCAGAGTACACATCTTAATCAGAGAGCAGCATGTAAATGAGCCTACTTGCACCAAAATATCCTATGATTGGAAAATGACTGCAGTGATTAATAAGCTTCAGCTAGCAACAAACCTATTAACCCTAACTGATACAGTTAGTCGCTTCTCAGTTCTTAAACAGCTACACTGTTTAAGAATGGGTCAAATTACTGAATGTACCAAATAACCAGTTTATCACATCAATGCAGTTTTTCTTCCTTGACGGCTCTCCGGGACTCAGAATTGTCTGGGATCATTAGAAATCATTGAACCCTAGTGAAAGTCGTTGTGATGTGCTGGAGGAGACTTTGGGGAGCAGATTGACTCTCCCATCGCAGAGACCTGACCAACTGGCGATGAGTCACATTCATAAATAAGTGTGACTCTGGAGGAAAGTAATTGTTTTAACATTGCATAAGATGGTTAAAACACTGCACCGGCTAATGCGTGACATAATCAAAGCTAAAGACGGACCAAAGAATTAGTGTGTTTCACTGTGTGTTTTGGACAAGAATGTACAAATGGACAGAGAGGATATATGGTTTAAGAGAAGTATAAAGGAGGCCATTTATGGGCAAGTGGACAATTTGTCTGTGAACAGAGGTGGAGATCCCCAGGAAGAACAAGACCTCTTCACAGGTCCATCAGGAAAGCCACATCCATGGACACGCTCTTCTTTCACATTCTCCGGCCAGGGTAGGAAATAAAATATGAAATAATCCGTCAGACTGAAGAAGCTACTTTTATTAGTAGTGAAACATCTCGACCTAACAAGATAAGACCTAAGAATATTTGATGAACAAAAAATAATTTAACAATTCCCTATTCTAGAACAAAATAATAATAAAATAAAAAAACAGTGTGAGGTTTTAAGCTATGTATCTAATACCTCCCCTAACTGCGTTCCAGTTTACTACCATGCCTGCTTTTTTACTTTGACAAATTCATGCTCTTAGCTCTATTGGAATTACTGTGCATTGGAATCTGTGTGTGTATGTGTGTGTGTGTATGTGTGTATGTGTGTATGTGTGTGTATGTGTGTTTCTATTAAGTTCATCTTCCTCTAACCTGAGATCTTATCCTCTAGTTTAATGTAGGCAACTTTTCCCCTGGCAGTCACTCTCATTCGGCCTGTCCAGTCAGGAGCGTCTAACTTCCAATCAGCTGCCCTGCAACAAACAAACAAACAAACAAACAATTAATCAATCAATAATTCAAGCAAACAGATAATTAGTATTGCAATATTATTAAGTGGCAACTCGACTACGAGATCAGATCAGGAAAGTGGTTCACACACAACAACCAAAAAAAATGACTCCAGTGGAGCTGATAAACTCAAAATATGTCATAGTTGAGTGACTCTACTTTTATAGCCCTGACCCAGCTCAGCTTCTGCAGCACATCCACTGTTGTGGTTTAGCTAATCAGAGGCTCTTATGTAAATTTTTTAACTGAAAGAAGCTCATCAGACCAGAGACTACTTAAAAGGCTCAAGATATGAGTTGAGAAAGAGAAGCATTTTCATAGTCACTCAATCTCTCTGGTCAGATTAGTAAACACAACATGGCTACTTAAAAAAAAAAAAAAAAAAGCCAAGGGGAAAAAACCCACAATGTTTAAATGTGAAGTATGTGTTTACTCGACTCAGATCAAATTCAAAATAAATACAGTATGTCTCAGCTGGTTAGAACAAAACGGTGCTAGGCAAATGATCATGAAACTTCCCTATAAAGCAAAACATAACTACTTTAAGCTGATTTATTTATAGCCATAAACTAATCCTATTGGTAACACGGTACACAACGGTGACTGTTCTCATCCTTCAGACATAAAGTCTTACTTATCCTGACATTTCTAAAGAAACTGTTTAACTTCAGTGTCAGTATCGGCTCACACAATGATGCTGGTTTGATATTTTTGGCCTGTTGTCTGTTTCTCAGATGTGGCACTGAGGCATTTAAAAATTCCAGCAACACTGCGTGACTTGATACACTCATACCAGCTCTAGTCACACTACCATGGCACTATACTCAAAACGGTGCACCACCCAAGCAACATCTGGACAGTAGATGTCGAGTGATGGTCGCTTTCCAATAGCCTGAAGCAGAAGGAGCTGATAAACAGTACATATTTACAAAAGGGCTACACTTATTCATACCACAGGACTGCTGAATATTTTCATTAATGCAATTGTTTTAGTATGGTTTTCATCTGATAGTATCTCACAGGGACTGGTGAAAGGGTGTATTGTGAAAGATCTACATTAGTTATTATAATTATATAATTATAGCCTCATAATAAACACAAATTAACAGAATGTAATTTTGACAAAGTAAAAAAAAACTGAATTATTGCCATTAGGGAAGGAACGTACTAGGGATCAACTGATACAATATTATTACAGTATTTAGGCGCAAATTCGATTTGTCTTGCGATTCTATAAGCATCATGAGTTTATAAATATACAGATAATTTTTTTTCCCTCTAGTTTCGTTACAATTCTAAAAAAAACTTATAATAATTTCTACCACACAGGATGCTGTGCTGCCTGCCAATGTGTGAATAGTTTAGAGCACACCTCCTGTAAGGTTGGTTATAGAGGAATGGCACCATTTTACCACCCTTGAATGCAAAAATCCTGACGATATATGAATTGCCATACCAAAGAATTGTGACGCATAACTGAAATGATTTCTTTTTACCCTATCTTTAATTGACATAGAGTTTTCAAATTCTTGGTAATATGAGAAGTTGACTTTTTTTTAAATAATTTTTTTAAAGTTTATAGCTACGACAGCTTGACAACAGGAAACAGCGTGTTTTGTGGATGTTCCAGAGAAATAAAATATTTTTGGCACATGTAATATAAAACAAGAATCAACTAGTGACAATCCTAAACTACTGTCTTGTGACAGAATGCTTTTCCCCCCTTTTCTAATTGTATAACTACGAAGTGCACTTAAACAGGTACTTTATAAAACTACTGAGAGTATGTACATATTTGTACACTCATCAACTGTCTCTTAATGGGTTACAATCATTATAATACAACATACATTTTAATAGAAGACACCCCCAAGAATTTGATCACAATTTATTTGGGTTTTTCTGAAATCAACCTATACATACAGGGTAAAAAAAATAATAATAACATACACCCACTTGGATTACTAATTTAGGGTTGATGAAAGTTCTGAAATGTCTTTTACATGATGAGTATGTAAACTAAAAGCTGGAACTATATATGACAATAGGTGAGTTAGAGGATGGGACATGGGAGGAGTTAATAAGTTACATAGAAGAAAAACTAGTTCTTTCCAAAATAAGCACCAACTTTTGTGAGATCTTGTAAAAATATCCGACACTTAACCAGGTGGGTGAGAGAATATCTGGGGCAATGTACTGTAAGAAGCGTCATTGCTAGACGAGCATTTAGTGATTAATCAAGTAATACAATGAGCTTGGACTAAAATATACTTCGCACAAAAAAGTTGCAGACTCGCATTTCATTTAATCAACTTCGATTTTGATTACAGCACAAAATGTGTGGGCCAATTCATGTGTGAAAATCATTCCTCATACTCCTGAAACCACTCTTTCACGATTTGAGTCCTGGAATACGGCTGTTTCATCAGAGAAGAAAAACATCACTGAAGTGATAACCTGGTCATTGAATACTTTCATGTCATCAGCTTCATTTTATTGCACATGATGTTGCTGAGCCTAGACCTGAACAACTAAAGCAAGCCAGATTGTAACTCCAGGGCTTGAACAGTGCATGATGAGTGCATCGCTTCTTGCGCTTCCCTTTTTTCCCCTGACAAACACATCACCTTGGTATAGGGTCAATCTAAACTCATCAGATTACATGACCTTTTTCTATCGCTCGGAAGTCAAAACATTATTGCTCCCTAGCAAATTGAAGCATTATTGAAGTGGTGTTTTTCCTGATTAGTCTTACTAACAAGTAGTTTTCGTATGGCCACACAGCTGTTTGTTCACAATCCTGCCAGTTCTTGTCACATTGTGAGCATATGTGAGCATGGTCTTACTTTTACTATTAAACATAGCTATGGTTTTTACTGTTGAACTTTGTCCTTGATCTTTCTGATCTTAAGTTATAAGATCCCGTCCCCGACCCCCATTACATTCATTCATCTTATATATTGCTTAGCCTGTGGACAAAGTAAAAAAATATATATAATAAATAAATAAATAAATAAATAAAAACATCCCCAATGGTGTTAGTTTTAGTACACGGATTAATGACAGGACATAGTTAGTAACTTAGTAACCCAGTGTAAGGATCTATCAGATGGCAGAAACTTAAGCACTTTTGTAAGTAGCTTTGGACCAGAACGTCTGCCAAATGGCTAATTGTAAATGTAAATGTACAGGGTTGTAGGGGCCTGGAACCTACGCCAAGCGACTTAGGGCACGAGGCAGGATACACCTTGGGCAGATGCCAATCCATCGCAAGGCACACACACACTACAGGTCATTTGACAACACAGTAAACCTAATCTGCATGTCACTGGACTGTGGGAGGAAACCGGACTACCAGGAGGAAACCCACCAGTCATGAGGCGCACACAGACCTACGGTGGGAATCAAACCTTCTGCCCTGGAGGTGCAACTTAGGGCACAGTGCTAAACACTACACCACTGTGCCTCCTTGACCGCATTTCCTTAACAAAGTTGTGGGTTCATTAGCATTGTCTTCCTAGGTTTTGATCATGTGTTAAGATGCAATGGTACTTAATCAGTTCCAGTAATTTCAAATCTCTAAAGCCTTATTTTGTAATAGGGTGATTGAGAGAGAAAATGTAAATTATTATATATATATTTAATTCCTGTCCCATTGGGCCTTTGTAGGATCCATAAAAGTGTCAACATTTTTCCATTATGTTGAAACTCTCACATATTCCTGTGATCTCAAAATGAGAGCGTGCTGCAGTAGTCATCCCTTAAATGAGGAAATATTCCAAACAAAACATGTTTAGTTTTTGATGGTTCATTTTTTCCCGTCCGGTTTATCTGATGGACAAATAAGGCATGTCACGTTCTGATGCCCTTGTTGATGATTTGTCCAATAATCGTTTATTACTCAGCAATGAAACGTGCCCGAGTTCTTCTCGGTTCTCCCACGCGGCTGCCGATGAGCCAATCAGCATCCAGGAACGGGATTAAACAAACAGCGTCGTCCAGTCATTGTCAGGAAATCGCTGACGTCAGCATGTTAAGTGAAAACGTAAACACGATGTCTCAATCTTTCTTATCCCTCACGTCTCCTTTCAAACGCACACACATACACGCAAATATATTAGCAAGACACTGCTCGGTGATTACGCACTCCAATAAAACTTGAACTCGTCACGACTTTGCTGAAATGAGAGTGATGATGAGTGTGTGTTATGTTATACACACTGTCCACTCATACATAATCAGGCTTTATGACATGTTCGTGTGAAGACCAGACTAACAGTCTCTGAGCATAATGAAGAGGCGCAATTATTATTATTATTATTATTATTACACACTCGCAATCCCTACTGCTGGCGTGTTTACATTACGTAATGGTTTCCAGGCCTAAATCTTGTCCAGCATCAATAAACATGAGGAGTGTAAACACGACGCGCGCGCAAGAAGATGCAGGTTTTAAATAAACAGGGCTTAATGACGCTGAAGGAGATGCGACTGAATCCTGATGCGACTCTATGTGATGTAAAAGGGTGTGTGTGTGTGTGTGTGTGTATGTATATATATGTATATGTTAGAGATGCCGGTAATGATAAAGGATGAAAGTCACGGCTCACGGTTTTTTTTTTTTACCTGACGGCCCGGTTCGACGCTCGCGGCGGAATTCGGTACACATTGACGTCAGGTTTGACACACAGAACCGACTCGTATTCCCCCTCGGCCGCCATCTTGGATTTTAATTCAACCGCTAGTTTGCTGCAGCCCTGGTCTCACTGGGGTTAACGGGACCGTTAATGTCGTAATACACCGTATATCCGCGCACCACATCTCAACAGCAGTTAAATGTATACATTTCCCACAGAAACACTCCACGAAAAGTGGAAGCTGTTATAGCTAACAATGTCGTTGCAGATTTGGCCCAATACTTTTGTTCCCATAGTGTATATTCCTCCTAACAATTAGTGGTAAGTTTCCTTTGACTGAATGAAATAACGTACACATACGCGCGACATACGAAAAGTCTTTCTTTATTGTAGTAGTTCTTTTTCAAAAGTAGCACAAACATAGCACCCCCGAACGCATTGACCAAAAAAAGAAAAAACAAAACAATAATGCTATTTCGATATAAAAAAAAAAAAGATTAATGTTTCAGTGATTCAAGTCTCAGGAAATATCTTTTTACAGCACCATAATTCATTGTCATGTAAACTCTTGTCATGTCATTAAAGACCCAGCAAAGCGAAGCCATCCCTCAGGTCCTCACACTCGCTAGGCTGTAAAGACAAAGACATGGTTAAGACGAAGACAAACTCTAAAAGTTAAAGGTAGTTAAATTAGGAATAATTCATTTTTTCATTCGTACCTGCAGGATTCGCTGTAGTTTCCGGGAAAGTCTGATAGAGTTCTGGTGAAGGCCGTCCCAAGCCTTAAAAGCCCTCTCATTACGAGCCACAAAGGTTTGCCAACAGTAGAAATAATCTGTGGAGAAAGAGAATATGGCACGGAGGCACAAACTTACAATCTCGTAATTAGAAATTTGTGCTGACAGTAAACGTCCATTTGTGCTTACAGGAAATTTGTCAAGAGTAAATTTAAGGGTTAGGAATAGGGTTTTGCCCTCTGCGTGTATTGCCCAGGCCCAGGACTTACCATATAGTAAGATTCCCCGAGACACACACACAAACACAGACATACACCCAAGCTGAAAAAAAAAATGCCTGTCCTGACGCAACCCTCCCATTTTATCCGAGCTTGGGACCGGCACTGCATCCAGTGGCAGGGGTTTGGGCACTGGCTGGGAATCGAACCCCCAGGCCTTTTGTATGGATATAATAAAATGGGTAATTAGCCATAAAGGTTCCAGTCTCACTTCTACATGAAATGTGAAAACACAGCAAATTAAACCATTTTCTAAAGTGGTGTAAATATTAATTTATCTGATCATTTGCAAACTATGGGTCTTATACAGGCCTTCATTTTAATTAAATATATGTATTATATGTACCTTATCGCTGATCAAATCTATGTATTTCACTAGGTTTTATTATACATCTGGAAGGATTACAGAACCCTCCCAGGACCCTCACATCACCTTCTCTACAGACAGCTTCATGTCCTGGTTGGGGTTAATGTTCATCTTATAGCTTTATTGATGATATTGCACACTGTTTGAGTTAGGTTTAAATGTAGTCATCACTCCAACCTTGACACCATCTAATGTATTTCAGTTCAGCTTAGGCATTCACAGTTGGCTGTTCACAAAGATTCAGAGAAAGCCAAAGATTAAAAAATATATATATTTTACCTTTATAGGTCATAACAGTCACCTTCACACCTGCCCTTTGCAAGCAGCGGAGTCCCTCTCGCTCCCGACTGTCCTCCCGGTCGCAGAAGTAGAGGCGAGAGACAAAGATGCGTAGCCTCAGGTTGGGAAACTGAGACATAAAGCGAGAAAGGCGTTGGGCACAGTTTGAACAGGGTGACCAGGAACAGAACCAGGTGATCGCATAGGCCACTCTAATACCATCCACACCAGAACCTAAGAAACCCGGACACAATACCCCAAGGTAGCTCAGGAAGAGAAGCTGAGGGGAAGAAAAAGGATTTGATGCATTATGTACTGTTATTAATATCTATATAAGGGTTTAAACTAACAAATTACAGGTTAATGGCATTGCATTTGACTTTCTCCTGCAATCTATTTTTCTTCATGCAGTTGCATATTCCTACCATTCACATCTTACCTCCACGTGACAGCCAGAGCGATTGCGCAGGTGCCCAAAATCAAGGGAGAGCGAGTCGGGACTGTTGCGTTTCTTGACCACAAAACAGAGGTAGGTCTCGTTCCTCCCACGTGCCCAGCGTACGTTCTTATAGTGGTAAATAAACTTCCTCTGAGTCAGCAACACTCTGCAGCAAAGAACAATAGTTCACATACCTATTAATAGTCATGAGTGGTGATAAATAATATCATATTTATATGTTGTAAAAAGTTGGAAGATGATCTCAATTTGAAAAACCATTTACAATATTTTACATAATTAATTTTTTTAAAAATGTTTTTAAATACTTATTTAATTTAATAAATTAAAATATTTTCAGTTTTTAATTATTTTTAATTATTGTAACTTTACATATATAATTGATTTATAACAAGAATCATAAATATTATAGTAAAATTATGATACATTATATGGCACAATTAACAGCAACAACAACAACAATAAATATTAATAAATAATAATAAATAATAATAAATAGTTAATAGTTTTATAATTTGTTAAGTGAAAAGTAAAAGGCTTTGCGCATCTGAGGATTTGGCTTTTTAAATTTAAATGTCTCAGGCACTCATGCATGTAGGAAATGCTACAACATAACAACAACAGCTATACGTAGATATAGAGATTGCGCTGTGCAAAACAACACACACACACACACATGCACATGCACACACATCTAGCACTCTCAGTTTCATCTTCTCTTACTGTAATATTTAAGAAATATTTAAAAATGCATTGGCATTCAGCATTGGATATATTTCCATTCATAAAATATTACATTTTAAATGCTCCTTTTTTTATATATATATATATATATATATATATATAATTTCTGAACTCTCCATCAGCAGCTGGTTTTATGGCATGCACAGCTGCAGCATTTACACTAGCTTTCACAGTATTAAGGGATTTTTTTTTTTACTCACCTGTCCAGTTTGCTCATCATTCCGAAAGATGAAACCAACTCAGTGGTTGAGTCATGCAAAAATGAGTGAGAGTTTTGAAAGTGAAGTAGAGGAAGAAGGAGGTATAAAAGACGTGTGACATATTGATACAGTCGACTGAAAGGTGGTCCCTGATTGGGTGATAACAGTTTTCAAACTCTAGTTAGGAGGGCTGAAGTTAATTCTAACCGACAATTTTAGAGAGTTGTATTAATAACAGCTGTTATTTAAAGGGACTTGTAGAACAGTTCTTACCGCATTATGAAACAACAAACATTGGACAATGCCTGCATGTATTAACAATCACGTAATAGTCTGTTATTCCGGTGGACGAACAAATGGATTTTTATATTTTTATATTCACACACTGATCAGTCATGCAATTAAAATCACAGAGAAGTGATATGAATAACATTGATTATCTTGTTATAGTGGCACCTGTCAAGGGTTTTTTGGCAAGATATTATTAGGCAAGAAGTAAACAGTCCGTTCTTGATGTGCTCGAAGCAGAAAAAAAATGGGAAAACTTATCTACCTATACGTCCTGCAACACTGTAAAAAATGTTCAGAAATGGTTGGAAGTACATGACAAAGAGTTTAATGTATTAAAAATTTCCCAGATCTCAATCCACTTGAGCATCCGTATGATGTGCTGGAGTGAAGCTTTTGTACGATCAGCTTTTTAAAATACATTGCGCAACCAAAAATAAATAAAATAAAATAAATATAATTATATAAAAATAAGTATAATTATATAAAATAAATCAACACCTGGATTTAACGAAGCAAATAGATAAGAGTCTTCCATTGGATATTTACTGCAGGGAGTAGTTTTGCAGTTTAACTGCAGTTTCAGCTGGCACCAAGTTATTTAACCGTTACTGGTACTGTAGGTGAGGGCTGGTGTAGTGAGTGGCTTCTTTTTTCTTAAACAACCATGTCCGAAGACATATCCTGTGGTCGTGGTAAAGATGTTACTCTGTTTCAGAAGGGTCAAATTATTGTTCTGCACCAAACAAAGAAAACAACTAAGGATAAACTAACAACTCACGGCTATGTTTAATAGTAAAAGTGAGAGCATGCACACAATGCAAAGAGTGCTAATGGGATTGGAACTAAACAGCTGTGGAGCCTTAAGAAAACCACTTATCAGTGAGGCTAATCTGAAAAAGACTTCAATTTGCTATAAAGCATAAAGAATGGAAGTGATCCACTCATCATGACTAGTGCCTACTGTACAAGCCAATGGAGGGAAGTGTTATGATTTTGGAGTTTCTTCTGTTAGTCAATTCTAGAGTTAGCATGTTATGTGCCCAAAAAATAAGGTCAGCTGACTACCTCCTGAATCACCAGGTTATTTTATTAAGCATTTTTTTCTTTCCTGATGGCACAGGCATATTCCAAAATGACACATAGATATTCTATCATTTATAAATGATAAAGGAATGTGTTAGGAAGCATGGGACATCATTTTCTCACATGGATTGGCCACCACAGTGTTCCGAACTTAACCCTATTGAGAATCTTTAAGATGTGCTGGAAGGCTTTACACAGTGGTCTGACTCTTCCTTTATTAATACAAGATCATGGGAAGAAATTAACGAAACCCTGAATGGAAATAAATGTTGACATTGAAAAAGCTTATCTGTGTGATGCCATGGTGAATGTGTGCCATGATCAAAGCAAACCATGATGCAACAAAATACAGTGCGTGACTATTTTTGGCTGGGCAGTGTATTTATAATGTTTTTTTTTTTTAAATAGAAAGTAGTGTTAAATACTTTTTTTAAATAAACATACACAACACTACTTCCTTTTTCCTAATGATGGAAAGAATTTACTTATTTATATAAATATTTAATTGCAAAGAATAGGATATTTTTACACAATGGCTCTTGACCACACATTAGTCTCTTAAGTGTTTGACGTGACTTGTAACCTTTTTTTACTCTCAGATGTGCGTCACAAAACGCAGCCTGTGGCGTAACCATGGAAAGCTGGAAATTTCCAGAACCCTTGCACCCAACCAAGGAAGACTCCAATTCACTTTTCCCACACGGCCTTTAATCATTCCCATTATACCTTCTTCAGCATTCTGTTTTTTTTTCTTTCGCTATTGTTTTTATTTTATTTTTTTTTACCTGGGTCTTTCCCTTTATTTTTTTTCCCATGAACATCATGTGAAGTAAATCCAGTAGACAGCTAGATTACCTTCCAGACAAAGTGTTTCCAAAGAGCTAGATTACATTCTTTCTTCAAAACACACATTCCTTCACTCACTTGAGACCTCTTCACCACAAAGAAGAGCCTAGAAATTCAGCCTGACCACATGACATCACAAGTACTCAATGGAATGCATAAGCACACATATCGCTGCTATTATGGATCCTATTCATTTTGACTGGGTGCAGTTGTTTTCGAAACTCTCTCCTAGTTTCAGTACAGTTGGCATCATGTCTGAGTCTCACTCTAACTTACCCTTTAATGCACTCTGTGGCCAGGGAAATCACCGTTTCCCAAAGAGCTCCCTCTGATCTCTTAATCTTTATTTGTTTGTGTGTGTGAGGTAGACGAATGAAAAGTGTATGTCTGATTTTTTACATCTGTCTGCTCCCACGATTCAGCCTTAAATCTTTGAGGTCCAGCTGGATTGCTGGTTGTTGTGTTCATTTGTGTAACAGAGAACAGTGGCAAAAGAGAAACACTGTGCCACACACAATGTAACCTTCATATCATTGCTCTTGATAATAATAATAACAACAACAACAAGAAGGTGAACAGTCACTATGCATAAAGAAAAACAATACTATTATATAAATTATTTTTATTATATTTGTAACTGACACTAATAACGAATATTACTGATCAGCCAAATCTCACCTTTCTTCAGTTTCTGCCTACACCTACACAGTCTGTTTACACACATTCACACACACACACACACACCATGGGCAAGAGCGGCTTAAATGCATCAATTGGCACAGCACGTATGAACGAATTAGGGCAGGAAATGCAGAGTCATTCTTTCCGAAACCCACCCGCCCACACACACACACACATACACACACAGACACACCCCCGAAGACCTATCGTGCAGACAAACTCAACCACAGCTCCAAACACACTTTTCCAGAGCTGTGAACTTGCATCTGTTTCCTGAAGACAATAATAGGTATACTTTGGTTAGGGGACACACTTGCAGGTGTTTACTAATGCGGGCTCCGGCGCGGCAGAACAACAAAGCCCACAACAAACAAGGCACGGTGCCAATTCATGCGAAAGGAGATACTGCAGTGATAGCCTTACTAACTACGAACTTGTTGATTACCTAGCTGTATGCTGTGACCTGTTTAAAAAATTATCCAACCTTGGAATGAGTAAGAAATTATTACTCAACTCAAACTCTTGTTACTCAAGTCTGTAATCTGTGTCTCGCATAACTAAAACCTACAGGTATTTCTGATTACAGTGAACCAAGTCTTGCGGGAAGCAAAAAAAGTCCATCGCTGTTCACTACAGTCGGCCATATGCGTTTGCAAATGGCAATAAGTATTAAAATAATCTGCAGATTTGTAACTAATTTATGTGATTTTTCAGAGTGACATGGTCATTAAATGGTTATTTCTGCCCTATCATGCAGGCATCATTTTCGCTGTTACAACTCTCAATGAAATTATTAACAATGAACTCAATTTTGTCTGAAGATTAGCCTATAAAGATCAATTTTTATATCATGACACTGATGTTTAGTGCAGCTCCAGGTGCACTTTCTCACCACATACACATAACTGTACAAACATCCGGTGGTGAATGAGGTAGTAGGTGACACATATATTTCACAGAGTGTGGTTAAGGTAGAGAGATAACCACATGCATCAACTTCAGAAACATACATGCTTGCTCACTGCTGTTTAATGGCAAACACAAAGACTTGCAACATATATAGTATATATACAGCATGCTTTGTTCTCTTTTCTTCAAACGTTTGTTTATCGATGTTGACATCTATAGTAGGTCTATCGCTGTTAGTCAGTTTACCACAGCACAACCACAGTCTGCACATATCTATACCTTTCAAGCGTGAAAGAGAAAGCTTTACATCTTGAAAAGCCTACGTCCAAGTCATATTGATATTAAGACACTTCACAGTTCGGTTTGAACCCATGCATTCAGATAAAAAAAACATTTTGTGACTAGTAACGCTACTGTACATCATTAAAAGCAGACTGTGAGTAAAACCAATCTCAGAGAAAATTTATTTAAATCTTTTTTTTCACAGACAAAAAAAACATGGCAGTTCAGTACTAGTCTGTTACAGTGCAGCAACATAAATAAAATGCAATGAAATTAATAAATAAAGACAAAAATAAGCAAAGAAAAAAATGTCACACAACAAATAAACAGTAATAATAGACATTTTAAATTAAGAAATTGTGTCATTTTACTCATTGTAGTGATTTTACAGAAATTTAGTAATCTGTAATGTCACAAATTACATAACTACTTCATAAGTTCAAAATGTAGTTAGAAAAGATATGCCCGCTCACTGCTATAGCTCTTTAACGAACACCTTTGTCACTGGAAAGCCCAACCAGCCTTTTCCTGGCTCCTCATAATCCTCCTCCTCCTCCTCACCTTCCACCCCAGAAGTCTCTCCCTGGAGTCGGTAGCCCAGTTTTCTGAAGAAAGCCTCTCCTAGTTTAGAAGGGAAGGGCACGTGAGCATAGACCCTGTGCACTCCACACTGCTTGGCTCTGGACTCCATGCTCTGGACTAGGAGCCTGCCGAGCCCTTCTCTACGGTACCAGCTCTGCACTACCAGCCTACAGATACGGTACACGCCATGCCGACTCCAGCCATCTCGTGCGACGCATCCAAGCACTTCACCATCCCTGTCTGCGACCCAAACTTCCCCTGCAATACGGGCCCGTTCCTTTAAATCATCTTCATCCACCATCTCTCTGTCTTCAGCCTTTCCTTTTTCCACCTCTTTGCTTTTAAACTTCTCTTTACCTTTTTTGCGACGTTTGGCTTTCTCTTGGTCAGTCATAAGCTTGGCTTTGGCAGCATGTGGGTTTAGTATGTCTGGTTGGGAACTAGCATGGTAGCTGCTGCCCAGGTAGTCCCAGTAGGGCCTGCTGGAGCCCAGGATACCCATGGACCGCGGGATGGTGAGCTTGAGGTATATGATGAGAAGGAAAACAGGGATAAACAAGGCTAGCATAAAGGAGTGCACTACAAAGCGGAGCACAGAAGAGACTGTGGCGAGCAGAAGGACTGCTAATGGTCTAGTAATGAGGTGCAGGATAAGCCGGTTCTCCATCCCTTCACATCCTTGCTGTACAGACAGAAAGAGGAAAGAGTGAATGAAGCAGAAATTATGCACGATAAATAAAGATTAGGTAATTGTTACTTTGTAAAAACAAGCCGAAGACAGGAGATTTGAAACAAATATGCACTATATGGACACAGTATTTGGCCAAACTTGTTAATTATTGAATTCTGGTGAGCCAATCAGACCCCTTATCCTCTGTGAAGAGCAATCTTAATGTTGTAGCACACCAAGACATCATGGACAATGCTATGCTTTCAAATTTGCTTGGTGAAGATCCTTTTCTATACCAACATGACTGTGCCCCAGTGGACAAAGCAAAGACTATAAAGACACATTTTGAAGAGTTCAGTGTGGAGGAATTTGAATGGCTTGAACAACCCCATCGAGCACCTCTAAGATAAACTGGTACGGAGATTGTGAGGCAGACCTTCTCATCCAACATCAATGCCTTCCAAGAATCGCATAGCTGCAAAAGGGGGGACCAACTCCATATTGTATGGAGTATATGTATGTAGATACAATGTTATTGCAGATTTGGCAAAATAACTTTGGTCATATAGTGCATCTTCATGATTATATTAAAAAATTACCTTGATGAGAGCTTTTACAGCCTCAATATCCTCCTCTTTCATCCGCCGGAGCCCTACATCCCCCAGGTCTAAGTGCGCCATCTTATTCAATCTTTACGGTGATTTAAAGCCGGGTCCTAAAGAAACAGAGAAACAGGATCACTGACTGAAAGTGTACTAGAGGTTTACAGATGCCCTTTATATTTCTGTTACATAGCTTTTCGCATATATCTAATGGATGTGCATTGTGTCACAATATGTTTCGCATCAAACGAGAATAAACATTTTTGTGGCTAGTTATAACCCTGTCAGTAAATCGCATACTGTCCCTGGTTCTATGCGTTTACGGAGCAGACTGCGTTAGGCCAACGCGATCCAATCGTGCGGTACCAAATATAGACCCGAGGGTTGAACTAGGCGCTAAGACAACACGATATCAATGGTTTTAAACCCGACTTACTTAAATACAAATAACGCATGCACAAAAAACCGTCATGCACTTTTATTTCCAGTAAACTTCTTTATCCGGCATGAAGACGCTCTAATAAGAAGCTCCTGTGCGCATTACGCTTGCAGCGTGGTATGATTAGGAGTCTGTGACTAGCGCTGTTCCTCTAACAAATGTTTTTTTTTTTTTTTTTTTTTTAGGAAAAAGCTCTTGTTTAAACCGACATTGTGCCGTGGACCAGTCACTGCGACTCACCTACTTACCTCAGAAATCAGTTTTCATACAAGCCTGCATAGTGTTTACAAGCTGTAACTGCGCTGGTGGTACCGCTATACGCTAAGCGCGCTTTCGGCGTATCTGCTTTCGTGAATCCCAAAGTAGCGTAAACGCAGCAGGCGCATCATACCGAATCAGCAGCGTGACCTTTCACGAGCCTAGGGGTCATCTACTAGGGCTGTGGATCAGCACCCACCTCCCGTTACGGTATTCTCAAATTGTCATTCTGTATGTATCACGATTTTTTAATATTCCGATTCGATATTACACCCCCCGCGTTTTGTTAAAATTTGGAACCTTCAAAAAAGTTTAATAAGTAATTAAATGTAACCAGCTCCTTATAACATTACTTTTCTTCAAATACAAGAGTATCTCTGTGATCCGCCATAAGTGTTGATTAGCATTTATTATTGAGCGCGCGAGTTGAGTGACTGCGAGCACGTGGGGCTTCTAACGCACGCGATTTTCAACTAATTGGCGCGCGCAGTATTTTCAGACTGGTATAAGCGTACTGTATGTAAAGCGTGAGTTTGAAATTACAGTGGTACCTCGGCATACGAAGAATGCAGCATTTTGTAGCCTTAAGTATTTTCGCCCTTTAGAAAAGAAATTTTGGAAGAAATCATTTTTGGCATTTGAGCAAGCCGAACCGAGCCCAACCCAGTAAGTGGCGCATATGTCCGGGAGCCGCTCAAAACGTCAGTGGGAAGCCAAGCAAAGCATTTTTACATATTTTTTGTGCATTTTGTGCAAGATTGAGTAAAGACATAGCACCATGGGTCCCAGGAATGTTAGCAAGGACGGTAGCAATAAGAAAAAGGAGACACTTTCAGTTTCATTTTTAAAGCAGCTGGTGCCAAGAGGAATCATAAATTAAGGTTAAGTGAGGGTTAATGTCTATTAATGTTATATTTTACTTCATTTTTTAATGTTTTGATATTTTTATATGCAATAATATGATAGTAGTGTTGGAAAGTCGTAATATTGGTAATATTTTGGGGTGGCTGAAAGGGCTTATCTGCTTTTACATTATTTCCTATGAAAAAATGCATTTCACAATATAAAATTGAAAGAAAAGGTAGATCAAAGCTCTTACCGTGCAGAATTTTTAATAATAAAAAAAAAAAGCTCTGAAGCTTCTGCACTCTGTACAGTATCATTTATATCTGAGACTGATCGTCCAATTACCAGCCATGGCCAATCAAACTGAAAACCAGCCAATTCTATTCACTGGCCGATCTACTTGCTCTTCACTATTATAAAGGTTTTGAAGTCAATGTGGAGATACTGTACGTAAATCGTCTCACAAAAGAATCGTGATTTATCACCAAATTGATTCCCCTGATCTTTATCATCCACAAATAGCATTTACCCCATATACCTCTTACACAATTACAAATTATTACATAAATAGGATAGTATGTGAGAATAGTGTAATAGGTACTGTTTTTGCTTATTTATTTTTTTTATTTGACATTATTTTTATGTCCAAAGTGCAAAATTAACTTTTAAAAAATGACTGACAGTTTGTTGAGCATGATAATTTACTAATATTAACAATTATAGTGAAACTAAACAGACTATAGACATATTCACAGTTCTTGTTCATGTTACACTTTGGCCGTCAACATGACAGCATATTAGTTTACAGTTGTCCAACATTCTTCAGCACATCATCTTGTATTGATGTGTATTCTTAAAAAAAAAAAACATATCTGTGGTGTGTGTGGTGTATGAAACAACTCCCTCTATGGGCTGGTGAGGAAGTCTCACCTAATTCTAGGTAATGCAATGTCTAAAACACTTCAATACTGAAGGAAGAGGACAACATAAAAAACATTAACCATTGCACCGAAAAACTATTTTACCACACACATTTGCCAGTCGATTTTTGCTAAGAAGCATGACCTTCCCTTTCATTTCATTATCCTGATAGCTGAAAGTTACAGACCTAAATGACTGCTTTAGGTTAAGTCACCTGGATCATAAAAGGCATAATTAAAAATCGGTGTCTCATCAAAGACTCAGGTTGCTGGTAGTTAGTAGTGTGCATTGGTTAGTAGGAGCACGTGCGTGTGGGTTGTGTCTTGGAGCTCTTCACAGGCTTCATTTGGAGATTCCTTCAGTGCTTAAGTGTTAGGTCCCATTCACGCTGGCTGATAGTCTGCTCTCAGTTTCCAGCATCTTCTGCTCCTCAGATGCCACTTCAGGTGATGCAGTGCCTTCTTTGTCCATGCTCCTTAATCCTACTGAAACTCCTTCTGTTCCTTCCGTCAAACTGCTGGTACTAACCTCAATAATAACTATACCTTCCCCTCCCTCTAACTGAAAAATGCTTCCCATTTGCCCTGCTCCTGTCCCAGTGACTCCACCAGGACTGCTAAAACTGCCCCCTGTCTCAGAACTGCTGCCCCCACCTTCTATTACTGCAATCATTTGAACACTTTCTCCACTCCCTCCGCCTGCATCTATTTTGGCCTCACTGCCTAATTTGAACACAACCTCCTGTCCACCAAGAGGCATTAAGGCTTGGGCAGAATGACAAGAAAGACCCAAATCTTCACTAGGGCCATCAGGAAAACCAGAATTTGGTGGGATGTCATCATCACTTTGTGCATCTGTTTGGAAATGAAGAACAAATGATTTCTCTTCCACCCCAACACCTTCTTCAAACCCTTCCAATCTTTCACTTTCTCTTGCTGCACTCCAATCTTGAAGCAAGTTAAGAGAAACCATGCCAGTCTTCTCCTTATCTCCATCACCCTCCATCTCTTCCTCTGACTGAAATCGAAGGACATACGATTTCTCCCCTCTGTCTTCACTTCCTTCTGCCCCTTGTTCACTTTCCCCTTCAAAATGCAACACATACGACCTTTCTCCCTCCACCCCTTCATCCATCTGTACCTTTACCTCCATCTCAGCTCCTTGCGCCCTCTCCTTATTCTCCTTCTCAAAACATAGAACAAAGTGCTCCTCTTGTAGAGGATCAGTAAGCTTCTCCACTTCCTCTGCAGCAGATGCATTTTTAAGGTCACCTGTCAAAATACAGTGGCTGTTGGTTGGAGAAGTAGTGGGTGTTACTGCTGATACAGTGACTGTAGCAGGAGTAGAAGGTGTGTTAGGCACAGGGTCTAAGTTCAGTGGTGGTACAGATGTTTGAATATTAGACAGCTGGGACAAGGTTGTTGATGATGCAATAGAAGTAGCAGTTGTGGATGTTGAAATATTGGAAGGAACTAAACCTTGAGTTGCTGGGACAGATGCTGTCTGCACCAAGGACCCTGATTTCTGAGTTTTAGTTTTGCGCCCACGTCTGGTTCTAGGGCTCCTGGTGTGGCTTAGGGTTCCTAAAATTGGTTTAACTGTTGTGTTTTGAGATGGGGCAGTGATAACAGGAGCACTGTTGTTGGTAAAAATAAACCTCTGCTGGGTCTGGAGTGGTTGAAACTGTGATAACTGGGTTTGGGCTGGAGCTAAAGTGGCTATCTGTGGCACTGATGATACTGTTTGCACCAAGGGGAGGGCCTGTGGTGTTGAGGGAGCAGAAAGAGGATTCCCATTGGATGCTGTGGGAACTAGAATGAGACTCGGCTGGCTCCCATTGGTGGACTGGCACTGAAGAAGCAGGAAGTTCTGGGATGGCAGTTGTGGTGGTGGAGGAGGTGGTGGAGGTGGTGGTGGTGGTGGAGGAAGAGGAGCAGGCCGTGTGGGTGTTGGATTGGACAGTGGGATCAGCTGCAGTCCTGTAGGTGTCTGTATCATGAAATAATTTTGTGACGTGTTTGGAGGAATGTCCAAATTTGATGGTGAGAGAATAAGTGTGGAATTCCCTTCATTAGAAAACAGAGAATTAAGCCCTCCTGCTGCATTCATGTTTAGACTCAGAGTAGTGGTTGACATGTCTGAGGTCCCGCTGCCGTTCTTAGCTGTTTTTCCCGCTTCTTTAGTGCACGTGGCCCCTCCACCGCTGCTATGCGTCCGCAGATGGCGCTGCAGGTAGGAGTGCATGACGAACTCTTTGCCACAGCGCTGACACTTGTAGTCTTTGCGTGAGGAGTGTGTGCGTAGGTGAAGCTGAAGATTAGAGGAGTGTGTGAAACTCTTGTGGCATTGTGCGCATTGGAAAGGCCTTTCACCCGAGTGTGTGCGCTCATGCTGCTTTAGGTTGGAGGTTTGGGAAAAGGCCTTGCCACACACAGAGCAGGCGTGTGGTCGCAGGCCTGAGTGCAACTGGCTGTGTCGCCTCAGACAGCTGGTGTTCTTGAACGATTTGCCACATTCTTGGCACACATATGGTCGCTCGCCAGTGTGCTGCCGCAAATGGTACTGGTAATGCGAACTCCACTTGAAGGTCAGAGGGCAGTAAGGACATTGGAAGGCTCGCACTCCTGTGTGCACCTGCACACACAACAGACAAGAAGGTGAAAGCCTGGATTTGTATTAGCATTTGTAATAGTTATAAGTAACCAGGTGGAAGAAAAGGCATCACATAAAGTCAGCAAAATAATTACATCTGATTAACAAATGCTAACATTAATATTTGTAAATCCAAAGTGTGAACAGAACTCAAAGAAATCCGAAATCCTACTATACTCTGGTCATAACATGATTACATACTTTGTTAATTGGCATGGTTATCACCATGGACCACCCGATACGATATTATCAGTATACCTAGGTGCCGATTAAATTTGTGTGATACAATAAGTATTAAAATTTTATCAATATTCTGACTCGCTGTCTTTTTTTTTGTTTTTCAGATTTCATTACAAACTTAGCAGCTAATTCACACCTACCATTCTGGGTTGCTGTGCTATTATGGAAGTATAACAGTGCCAAAATTGCTCAAAGTAAAAAAGCACGTTGAATTACATGAACTGAACTAAACCTTATTGCAATAAAAATGTTTAAAAAATCTTTACAACATTTCCTGTAAATGTAAGTCAAGCATTTAAAATTATATAGAAAAATATTGAACCAACCAAATAGCTGTTCGAAAATAAAATTAATGGTTAATGTTATTTTTCAACCTCACAAATTCAGGCTGCCAAAGTCAGGTATTAAAATTCAAGCCAAATTTCAGGAAAAAAAAAAAAATTCAGGCCATCACATCTGGGATATCACAGGAAGATTCCTGCTTTCTGCTCCCTGTGCAGTCTACTACTCGGGGAACTAACTACAACCTTCAATGTAAACATATATCAACTTAAAATTTATTTTAAAACATTGATTTTGCAGTGTTTACCCTTTGATGTATGGACAGTAGAGAAGATCTCTTAAAGCTTTTTCCACACTCTGTGCAGCGGTATGGCCTCTCTCCTGTATGGTCTCTCATGTGGTAGCGCAGACCTGAAGAGCCCTTAAAGGATTTCCCACATTCCAAGCACCGATATGGCCTCTCTGTGACCAAGAAAAAGAAAAACAGTGACAGAGAAGTCTTAGACATTTTAGGAATTAGACACTCAGGAATTATTAGCAGTCCAAGATAAAACACTCTTCATTTCTTTAATAACATTTTTTGCCTTGAAATAAGGCATAATAACCAGAACTAAGTGAAAATTAGCAAATAAAACACTAATCATTATGGTTGCATTTTCTTGTTTTACCTTTTCCCAGATTCAGATTTAAGAGCATTTAGGCATCCACTCATCTTTTAAGAACTCGTATAACTCACCATTATTTGCAGCAGAGCCTTTGCTCCCACCTCCTCTTCTTCCAGTCTTCCCTGATGCCCTGTTGGTTGGTTTCACAGCTTGCTTCTCTCCCTCTTCTGTGACAGCAATGAGGCTGACATGGATTTCCCTTTCTCCCTCTGCCTCTGGCTCCTCTGCCTCTCTCTTGGAAGAGGATGATGAAGACAGGGGCAGTGAAAGAGACAGTGAAGGAGGGCAGACAATTTCAGCCTCTGCCTCAGTCAGCAGTCTCTGCTCCTCGGTGTGTGAGAGCTGGTGGGTAAGAAGGGACGAGAGTAGGGGGAAGGAGCGGTCACACACAGAGCAGCTGAATTGAGATCTGGACTCGGACAGTGCCAGAGGGTGCACCTGGTTGAAGAAGAATGCAGAGAATATTTCACCCATGACAATCATGATAATAATTGTATTTCTATTCTTTTCTAATATTAGTATTCTCGCACTGACTCTTGAACCCCAAACAGGACCTTAGTGGTCATGCAGTGTTCTCCATATCAATTAGTACCACTTACCTGTGCAATATGTCTGCTCAGTGAGCTGCTGTTCTTGAAGCTTTTACTGCAGTAGGCACACTCTGTTGTGTCCACTATGGAGGTGGGGACATCTGAGGGCATCTGGGCCACGGAGCTGGTAAAGCTCTGAAGCAGGTCATATTGAACCTGGCTGGCTCCACCCCCAAGACCACCCAATCCAAGCAGTTCTGTTCCCTGCCCTGTCTCTGCCACTGTTGTGGTTTCCACAACCTCCTCAAAGTCTGCCAACAAGGGGGCCATCCCAACTAAAGAAACCCCACCTCCCTGAGCCTCTATGTCATCACACCTGGTGTCTTCACCCCCATCAGCCACCCCCAAACTATGTAGATGCAAGGCTTGATGTTCTTCCAAGTGTGTTTGGGTTCCAAATGTTTCGCTGCAGCTACCACAGCTGTACAACAGCACGTTAGAATCCGTTTCCGTTGACTCCTCTATGCTCACCTGTACATGCTCTGAGCCTGTGGCGGTCAAGACATTCTGACTGCCTTCAGCTGAGGACTCGGGCACAGGGTGGGATAAGAAGACCTGACTGGTTCCCCCTTCCTGCCCACCTACAAGGCCCACCATGTCTGATATTGTCATTTCAACCGCCTTCAAATCGTCTGAGGTTGCCCCTCCGAGCACCACCTCAACACTTGCCGGTGACCCTACCTTTCCTGTCTTCCCCACACCTTGAGCCTTGACCTCTATGTGAGAGTTGCGATGAAGTGCCAGGTTGGAGGAGTGTGTGAAGCTGCGACCACACTCACCACAGATGTACGGCCTCTCGCCGGTATGTATGCGCATGTGTTGCCTCAGGTTGGTTGACTGGCTGAAAGCCTTGCTGCACACCATACAAACATAAGGCTTGACACCTAAATGCACGTTCTTGTGTCTACGCAGGCTGCTGGAGTTCTTGAAGGCTTTGGGACATCTGTCACATGGATAGGGGCACTCGCCTGTGTGTTGCCGTAGGTGATATTGGTAGTGAGAGCTCCACTTGAAGGTAAGAGGGCAGTAGGGACACTGGAAGGTACGCAAACCTGTATGCACACTGCGATGAACCTAAAAATAAAATGAACAGAAAATAAACCCAATTTAATTGGCATCAAAACATGTGTTCTCTCCCCTCTTCCTCCTCACGTTAAATCCTAATAACAAAGTAACTGTTAAATTATACATTATCGATGAAACAAAATGCATCTATTCATATGCATATGGTAGGTCTGCTCTGTATCTGTTGTTTTACAAGAAATGCTGGTGGCCTTGACACTACCAGGTATTGCTTACCTGGAGGAGAGATGACCGCTTAAATGCTTTACCACAATCCTCACATTTATAAGGTTTCTCTCCTGAATGAGACCTAGTATTAAGTGGAAAAAAAAAATTGTTAAACACATTAAATCATCATTTAGATTTGTAAAGTAAACCGTTTAATATCTTACCTCTGGTGATAAAGCAGAGCTGATGAGCCTTTGAAAGCCTTGGGGCAGAGGTTACAGCGATACGGCCTTTCGTTGTTATGGCTACGCTGATGGTGTGCCAACCTGGAAGACCACTTAAAACTCTTCCCACAATCTAGACACTGGAAGGGGTGTTCAGGATTTTGGGATCCCATCGTCCCAGGAGACGTCGACGACGTTACCATTTCGACGCTTGTAAGCACGACAGTTTCTGTCCCCTTCTCTTCCTGTCCACCTTTCTCTTCATCGTTCTCCTCGTCGTCCACTGGGGGAAGGAGCGATGGAAAAGGAGAGAGGGAAGAGGGAGTCTGGCTGGGAAGAAGCTCAGTTTGGACAACCAGGGTAGCGACTGAGTTGGCCATCGTACCCTAAGAGCAGCGAAGGGTGCTCTGGGTTGGAGTGCAACTGACTAGTTTTGTGGACCCTCCTGATTTACGGTAGCCATTCCAGATGTTTAGTGAAGTGCAGAATATGATGAGAATGATGATTTGTATCCCAGCTGAAATAAGTACTGAAACTTCTTTACTTCAGTTTCCAGAACTATATAGATAAAAATAATAATAATCGAGCAAGTCACATTAGTACACCATTTCACACAACTCATGAATCATGTGCTTAAACCAAACATAAATGTAGAGATGCAGCTGTAGCCTAATTCTCCCATTAGTCAATTATACCAAGTCTTGTTATAAGCAGGTAGAAAGGCTGTTTAGCATTGTGTGTATTCTTGTTCAACTCATTCTTTTATGCAATGGTTCACAGCACCACATGGGTAATGATGTCATACTTCACACTTCTATTATAAAGTTTTTGATTTTTTTATGAATGGTGCTTTACAAGTGAAAATTTTATTTTATTTGTATAACGTTTTTAACAATGATAATGGTCACATCTACAAAGCAGCTTTATAGATTGAAAAAATATGGAAATAAATTAGAAAGAAATATGAGGACATAAAAATATATTAAATTTAAATATTTAAATATATACTAATACAATTAGTTTGTCCCTAATGATTAACCCGAGGGTGACAGTGGTAGGATATATTCCCTAAGATGACAATAGGAAGAAATTTTGAAAGGAACCAGTCTCATTTGGATAATATCAGACAGTATGATCATAAATCATAAAATTTCTGTCCCTAACTTTTTTTAGACTAATGTTTTGTTCTGTTAATTTTTGCCAAATTTAAAGAAAGAATACTAATTTAGGTGAACATCGCAGCCATGCTTTATCAGCAGTAAGAGATTATGTGGGCTTTAGTGTTGAAAGAACACTTCAGAGAAACAACTAAAAGGACAATGAGTGCATAGTCATGTAAAATATTTCCTATAAATGTTTTCTAAAGCATGTTTGCATTTCTTTGAATTCAGCATAAAACAATAAATTTTTTAGAATTTATTTTTTTGTACCTGTAATTAAAAACAGTATCAATATAATTTTTTTTTTTAATTGCTTAACCTTATGTGGTGTACGTACAGTATGTTTCTCTTTATTGTTGCCTAATGACTAACGGCAGTAAGGGGTCTGGGTTCGATTTCCACCTGTACGCATGGAGTTTGCATGTTCTCCTTGTGTTTGATGGGTTTCTTCTGGGTACTCTGGTTTCCTCCCACAGTCCAAAGACATGCAGATTAGTTCAACTGTAAATGAGCGTGCGAGTATTTATGTGTGTATGTGTGTGTGTGTGGCCTGCGAGGGATTTCCTCATGCCCTGTCCCCTGTGATAGGCTCCAGGCCCCCCGACACTCTGTATACAGGATAAAGCGGTATAGACGATGAGTGAGTATAATGTGAACTGTGAACTTCATACTTTTTATCGAACAGAAAGAGGTCTGGATCTGACAGTCCTCATATGAAAATCGCACAAGCATACACATTCATAAATTTTCTCCTGAATTAAGAAATCTTATCATTCAGGCAAATATAGTCAGGGAAAAATTTCATGTCTTTAAATGGAAACATTCAGTTCTCAAGAGGTTAATGTTAAATCTGTTTGATTTCTATTTCCCTTAAAAAAAAAAAAAAACTTCAACTGAGACCAATCTCTCTACATATAGGGGCCCAAACATATTTACACATACTTTAACAGTTGTTAAATTGTTGAAGCCCTTTTTATTAAACTTAAATTCAATTATGTGTAGTATTATATTTCCACTAAAGACGTCAGTAGTCGTATCATCGTTAATGCAATGATGCGACAGTCGGAAGCGAGGCATATATTTTTGCATGTTGAAGTGTGTATACATTTTTTATATTTCATGTATATTAACTTTATTGTGTTCATGATAGGAAAAACATATATATATATATATATATATATAGTGCAATAATCTCTGTATAACATGTGGCTTTTCACAGCATATTTATCATTTCAAAATGATCACTATCTTAAAACAACAAGGTCACGTGACTGAACATTTACCCACAATCCACGTGCTTTAAAAGCTATTCTGTGCTGTACTTCACCTAAACAGACTTTGACTGTAAGGTGTGTAAATGAGTAAAATGATGTAAATAACCAGGCTGATAAGTGATGAGCATTTCCCCTTTAAACTCCCTCCTCCTCCTCTTCCTCTGTCCCTCCCTCCTGTTCTGTATCGGTGTCCCTGCTGCGTTGTCTCGGGGAAATGAAAAAACCCAAAGATTAAGACAAAAACAAATCAACTGCCAGACACCTACACTCCGCGTCATATATAATATTGTACGAGTAAACCTTTGCTCACCCAGCCTGGCGGATTCCTGCCGGTATTAGTGCAGTCCCGAGCCGGCCTTCCCGCATCCATCTCACTGCCCGTCTGGGTTTCTCACGCCTCGCGGTATATCTCCATATTTCTGCACGTCCACGATGCACGTTATGACTTAGCGGTAATTACTAATTGTACTAAACAGTTTTGATGTATTGAAATGAGGCTGGAGTCCGCAGTGATACTCCATACAACCTTAACAATAATGTCGAGCACAAACTAACCAACAGTCACCCGCCTGCTTCCGGCTCTCAGCAACGCGCCACGCGATTGGTCCGTTCCTCCTCCTAACTCGCGCATGCTATTGGTCAAAAAGCTCAGCACTAATAAATTGATTCAAAAGGTCTACAAATGTTCTCCAAGAGGGTTTAAACTCATAATAATTTTAGTTTGGGATTATATCCCGTTATTGTTTAGATCTTAACAAGCTGTTAACAGTGTGTCTGGGAAATGTAGTTTTTAAGGCGAGGCCTGTTGCTCATCATAGTGCCCACTATCCTGTACATTTGAACATTTCTTCACTGATCTAACACACCCACCTCTCCCTGAGGAAGGACTGTTTAATCGAGTGTGTTAGAACAAGTGCTAAAAGTGGGTATTCCAGGGCGTGGGTGTCGCTAGACCTCTTTAACTGGAACACCAGTTAAAGCAAATCTTTTAACAAGCATCTATATTTTGGCCAATTATTTTTGTTCCATCCTCCATAGACCTTGAGTCTATCCCCGGAGACTTTGGGTACAAGGCAGGGTACACCAAATCTGCATGTCTTTGGACTGTGGAAGGTACCCGGAGTTCCCAGAGGAAACCCATCTAGCTGGGAGAACATGCAAACTTTATGGACATAGGAAACCTGGTGCTTACCTCTAAGCCTTGTCTCTCGCACACACACACAACGGGCAATTTGGAATGTCAGCTTAACCAACATGTTTTTAAAATGTGAGAGGAAACCAGAGTACTAGGAGAAAACACACTTAGTACAGGAAAACACGCCATAACCGAGCCCCCAACTTGGAAGGTGCACGGCCACAGTGCTACGCCACCATGCCGCCGAAGATTAATTCACATTTCAAATTAGTATAGTATTTTATTCAATCAACAATGTCAGTGCAATACAGTTTAATTCAAAATACATCACAGCATAAGTGTGTTTAAGTCATGCATTAACTTCCCCAGGATTGGGTTATATCTAGCATCACTTCTGCTAGTAATTGGTACTATAGATTCAAGGTTTCCACCAGGTTCAACCAGCAGTGGTTCCTCACTAGATGGCACTAAAACAGGTCAAAATGTATTAAGTTTAGGCTTTAACCACCAAAAGCTGACAAAAGATAAAAGCTAATTCTGAGACAGTCTTTGCCATTAAATCCTTTATTGTATCTGACACATCCTTGACACATTTTGGTCAAACAGTAATGTCATTTACAGCATGTGAGGCGATGCAGTTGAACATTAAAATTTCATTAGCAATGATAAAGTCTGATTATAAGTAGTATAAAAGTATAAAAATTACAGAAGGCTTGCTTCTTTTCAGTGAAAATAAATAACACGAAAACATAATAAATAGTATATCAAAATATGAAAAAAAAAAATAAAAACAGAAGAATTTTGATATTGCGATACAATTTCCAGAGCAAAGGGCCTTATATTATAGAAAACTATAATATAAAACACATTTGCACTGTACATATAACAATTTACATTCAGGGTGTTGCCTGTACATCAGTACATTACCAAATAATCACGATAACACAATACATAGTATTTTAAGGCTTGGGTTGGTTTTTTTTTTTCCCTTTCATTTAACATTGCCTAAAAACATGTTAGCCGTCAATGCGTTTCATCTGAATTGGAGGATCCAAAACACAAACCCAAATATACTGTGCAAAGAAGGAGACAAAAAATGGGAGAAAAAGGCAGCAATGGTGTAAGGTCAGTGCTTTGTGACACTTTTTTCCCCCAGTTTGCCAATTTATCTTACGCTAACAGACACCTTACAAACCCAGCAATATTGCTACATCTAGTGGCAAAACAATCTAGGTAACAATCGTGAGCACTTGCCTCTCTAATAATAATAAAAATAATTAAAAACAATAATATAATAATAATAATAACAGAAAAGGGACAAGAGGAAAAATAAAAATTTTTTAAAAGAAGGCAGTTTTTTTTTAAGAATGGCTAGAAGACAGTATTATAGAAATGAAAGAAATATGGAAAACAGAAAGACAGTACATTTTACTTTTAAATTTAAACATAACTGGTAAAGAAAATGACGGTGATTTTTTTTTCCTCAAAGAATCAAATAAATAATGACACCAAATAAATAACTAAATAACCGCTTAATAAATAAATAAATACATAAATAATGAATAGGCTGATTTAAAAAAAAAGATAAAGAGCGAGCAAAGAAAGTGAAATTTTGATGAATTTGCGCAGATGATCAGAAGCAGGCTGTTGGCAGTGATGTGTCGCTGTAGTCCGAACACACACAACAGTGGCAGACAGGTGGCGCTCTCGTGTTTGCACTGTGGCTTCAATGTGCCTATGACTACAGATCAGTGTCGACACCGTCGCTGCCGTTTGATCAGCTCACATATGCACCAGGCTGGTAGTTCATAGAGGGTTGAAGGAATGGTCATTTGCTGTAGTGTAGGAATGGTGAGCCGTGATTGGCTGCGGGTTTAACGGCAGCCCTCATGCCTGCATCTTAGACTTGAGGCTGAGGAAAGCACGTGCTGCCCAATCACAGAAATGCCTGAACCTTTGAAGGAGCACCTGTGAAGACTGATTCATCTCCCACTGCGAGGAGGGTTGAGGCGGGAGGGAGGGAGAAGGTACGGTGATCCGAGGGGCATCTACTTGCAGCATCTGAAAACAGATATGCAGAACGGCATATGTCAAAGGAGACTAAAAATGTTATAAAATTATTATTATCATCATTATTATCAATGCCTTAAGCTTGGGTTTTAAATGATGTCTTACAGTGCTATATATACCACCAGTCAAAATTTGTTCAATATATGCAATATATTTATCAAATATGTATCAAATATATAAAAAAAAAAGTTTGTTCAATATATGCAATAATCTCCTATAAACAGTGGATCTTGAGATGCGTCTACTATTTATGCTTTGTAAAGCCTCCATAATGGCTCTAACCTGAGGTCATCATGTATCATGGTGCTTGGTGGGTTTTGCAAATGCACAATACTGTTCTTTTAGGAACTATTCCAGAACAGCTGATCTTTGTGTCTTAAAACAACAACTACTTGTTGGTGTTGATGAATTACCCATCACCATATGATATTTATTTCAAAGTTAATGAAATGTTATTTCAAAGTAAAAAACAAAACATAATTGCTCTAGCAGATGGAGAATAATTCCAAACATTTGTCCAATCTTTTGACTTGTACAATATATACCACAATATAGTGTTGGGCTTTTTTTGTTACCTGGCGTTGTAGTAGGCCGATGAGACTCTTAATGTGCGAGATCATCTCGCTCAGCTTTGATGCTGTGGAGTGATGGTGCTTCTGTGTCACCTTGTTCAGCCACTCAAAATGGTGCTCGAAATTCTTGAAGTCGGCATGGAGCTGAGAGAGTGTAGGCTTTAACTGCAAAAAATATAAATAGTACATTTGATTAGATTAGGTATGTACAAATTCCAAACCAAACTATTGTAATTCAGCCTCGAAAAACACTATTAGCCCCTTCTTTTATAGCCATGATGACATATATAGTTACTTTCAATGACATAACATTTTGCAAACAAGCTACTTATGTTATCTTACAATCAGTCAAAAGTCGCGTAACCGTGTGCAAAATTAAGAGATTGATAAACCACACAGCAGACAGAGTCTGGCTAAAAGTTTACCTCCAGTGAGCTGAGGTCATTGGCTCTGCTGTTGATGGCTGGAAGAGACTTGAACCTGTGGTGGTCGATCACTGGCTCACCCTTGTGGTCGTTCTGAAATAGAGGGCCAAAAGGATAGAAAAGCCTTCAGTAAACAGATAAAACACATGCTCACAAGGGAAACGCTGTCCACAAAAGCAACGTCATGATACTGTGCAGAATTTCCCATGCTTAGAGGTGACCTGATCCAAGAACAGCACCCGGTGACCGAAGTGCTAAAACTGGCGACCTAGCGAAGATGCCTCCCGCTCTCGAATCAGTAGCAGGAGGCATCATCCAGCAACACCACAGAATTACAGTGCATCAGAGTCACCGAGAGTTCACCAGGGTACAACCCTTGAAAGTCAACAAGAAAAGTTTGTGACCTGAAGCCACAGGATGTTTTGTAGAGGAAGAATAACAGCATTTGCAATGAGTAAGGCTCTTGGAGCAGAATACACAACATTGGGATGTAGGGAAACTCCAGGGTCAGGCCTAAAAAAAGGAGCAATGACATACAGACCCAAAACAGGCCCCTTTTCTTCATTCCGACCACTAGAGGGAGACAGAAACATTTACAGGAGAGGTTGTTAGGCAAGCAGTGGTTGGTTTTGGTAGGATAAACTGCTTAGCTCCTGTTTGTTAATGTGTTTAAAGGGCATAAACAAGAGCTAAACTGTATTGCTATGCATGTAGTTACTCCATTCATGGCCAGGAAAAAAAATACAGACATCAGGAGCACATATGTAGTGCTGATCAGCTGATTAGGCGACAGGTGTAACGCACACTATGCGTCATCGAGGTGTCATCAGATGAGAAAAACAACATTATGAGCTTCTCAGGGCATCAAAATCCAATTTCCTCTTCCATTCCTTTACTGTTTGTCAGTGTCAATGTGTTTTTTCCTTCTTGTGTTGTTGCTGTTTTTTTGGAAAACATTCCACGATGCCTTGTTTTCTTTCTCTCATTACGAAAGACGCAATCACACATTCCATCCACTGCTTTCGTTCATTACTCATTGCTCCCTGTCACTGCTTTGAATCTAACATGATCTTTCCTCCTAGACATCCATAGTGTTCCCTGATCCACAACACACATAGGCGTTCACATCCTCCTGGATGCTCGCCTCACTCCACTGCTTTTTGTCCCCCTCTCCTCCTATGTTCCTGAATGCAAATCTGACAACGTGATAAATCTACCTGATTTCTATCGGAACCTTTTGCTGTGACAACCGAAAAGCTAAACAAGTAATCCCACACCTACACAGCCCACAGCTATTTACAACACATACACACATATATATACACAAACACACAGCCAGGCAAGCACCGAATGGAGTAAATACACCCTCACAAACTAACACACATTAACACATTCTGTGCGTGCAACCACAGCAGGCAGCACACATCGTTTTTATTGCTTTCTTGTGGGGACTTTCCATCAACTCCCAGCTATTTTTCTTTCCTAGGCTTGACCCCTGTAAAGTATAACTCCACGCAAGAAGAAAAGGAACCGAAAATAAATCCGACTTAAAAACTAACAAACTACTTCCCAGAGTGGACAGGGCCTTTTGTCGCAGGTTGCGTCTTTGATAATCATCTGCCTTCACATCTGGCGTGCAAGCACAAAGCGATGCAAACGAACACACCAAACATGACTGCATCTAATCTCCCTGGAAGCACATAGACAGTCAGGTTCGCATCAGTCTGGCTGCATCTCGACGTATTGCATACACTGGGAGTGACAGAATCCCTGATCTGATCTTGCATGTCATACCTGAGTGCATTCCCAAACCATGAAAGGGAGCAATATAACCTCAGATACAATCAAATTCAGCAAAAGAGGATGAGGTCAGAGTTTTTCGAGCTTCACAAGAGTTTTGCAGTCTGAGGGAGGCAAGGAACATCAGCGCCGCATAAAGCAATGCTTATGGTACTGCCTCACCTTTACAAGTCAACCAGAATGGAAGACTGTACTGTAGATTTTTTTTTTTCGCCTGGCTTGTGCTTGTAAACAGGCCTTCGGAAAAGCCATGGCAACGCAAGGGAGGACGTGCTTATGTTTCCGTGAGCGAGTTATAGCAGGGAGGCCTCTCTGAGGTGAAGGAAGGGTAGAATGAATGGGTTCAGTGCCCCCTAGGCTCAGACAGACCTCAATCACCTAAGAACCTGCCAAAAACCAGACCAAAAACCTGTCGCCTACTGGCACACGCTCTACGACCCAGCATAGGAAGGAACCCCAGTAGTGGATTCAGCAAGGTTCAGTGTTTAAGGCTTTACTACTGTTCTAGGTTAAGTTAAGTTTAGTCTGGGATGATGGCCAGTACCGGGCCCAAGTCCAGATCTCTGTTGTTTTAGCCTGATGGAAATGAGCGTTATCTGCACCCTCACGGATTCAAAGCCACCGCAACCTGCCACCCCTGCACTCACCATGATTAATGCAGGCCAGATGAGTTTGAAAGGCCACATGTGTGAGCTCAGAGAGAAAGAAAGGGAAAGAGTGCTGTAGCTCAGCCAGATCCCACATGCTGAATGAGGCCAATTTGAGATCTGAACACCATCAGCATTATTGAGAACGCACTGAATTCCCCCTTCTCTCACACACACACACCTCAGTCCCTTGTGCCAGGGGTTGCTTTTGTTGCCTTGGCTTCACGCCAAGCTCCAGCGTCATGTCTACTAATAAAACAATGATTAATCAACTTACGATCAGGTCGTGGGTCATCTTCTGCAGATGCCTCGTCTGGTTGGTCAGCTTGTCGAAATCGGCGTGCGGACGTCGCGCATGGGCGGGGAGCGCCGACGTAAACAACGGCAGCTGAGCCAATAGGACGGAGAAGAGCAGCGAGGAGGAGGAGTCGAGCAGCACTGCGGGGGGGAAGAAAACACCGATTGGTTCACGTGCGTCCGTCTCATCAGCGAGCGCACTGCTTACAAATCCACGCGGGGTTTTGTCCCGGCGCAAACACACACACACACACACACACACACACACACTATATCTATATCAGAGCTGGATCATGCATCACTCTGATAGATATGAGTTCTGCCAGGTGATCCCTGCGATCTGGAGACTTTATTTCGATGTGTGTTCCGATCTAAGACTGTATGAACATGTTCTGTTACTGCTGATAAACCTGACTGAACCGTGAGTGCATTTCGCTGTCATCCTGTCAATCCTGTCTACTTGTCTACTCTTTCTCTCTCTCTCTCAGTCTCTCTCACACACACACACGCCCATCAAACTGAAAGCATCACACATTGTCTTATTTAAAAAAAAAAAAAAATCGCAATATAAATAGATGGTAATGAACATTACAAAAAGAAACATTGTTATAAATATAAATAACACAGTGAGATGAAAGAGAGAGAGAGAGAGAAAGAGATCTTGTATTATGACAATAAATAATAAATTAATCCAAGAAGCAAGAAACAAATAAATGCAAGTAGCAAGAAACCAATAAATGAAAAAAGTGTTCGATAAATCATAATAATAATAATAATATGAATAATGAATAATGAAATATATTGAACACTTACGTTTCATGTTTGTTCAGATCCTTGACGCAAATAAATATGTTGCAAATAAATATTGAGTTGGATAAATAAATAAATAAAAGAGCGTTTAGAAATAATAATAATAAATAATAATAATAAATAAACGGAGTTCCGGCTCTTTGTCACGTGCTCCGAACTTCGTCCTCTTCTAATTCTTCAGTGTCCGAGCGGCGCGTGCAGAGTTAGATAGAGAGAGAGAGAGAGAGAGAGAGAGGGGGAGAGGGGAAGCCTGAGGGACTGAACAGAGGAGAAGATGGAAAGGTCCTGAGTGGATGCAGAAGTGTCTAATTTCTCCCTTTTAGAACATTTCGATTGAGCACACCAGCCTGGAACAGACACGCGAACACAAGAAAGGATGGAGAAAGAGAGAAAGAGAGAGAGAGGGAGGTGTGGAGACAGACAGACAGAGAGAGAGAGGGAGAGAGGGATGCGAGTGTGTGTGGTGCAAGTAATTTTTTGCGCAGTGAAATGTTTAGGCTTGTTTAAAACTTCCTTTTATAAAGACGTTCTGTATGACACATCCCTGAGTCACCGTGCTTCATTCATAAAAAACACACACACACGCGCACGCGCACACACACGCGCTCCTCTCTTTCTCTCTCTCTCCTCCCGCCCCTTGCCTTGCCTCTCTCTCTCTCTCTCTCTCTCTCTTTCTCTCTCTCTCTCTCTTTAATTTCAACATGTAAAAAAAATGAAATAGTACATTTTTTTGCTGCCAGTTGCTGCCGATCTCACTTTCTCTTGCTCTATCTCTCTCCCTCTGCTATCTCTCTTCCTCTGTGTCTATCACAGCAATCTTACTCTTTATCTTTTCTTCATTTATCTCCACATCTCTTCCCCTTTCTCTGTGTATCATTACAAAAAATTAAAAGGCCCATTGTTTCATGTTATATCTGTCAATCTGTGCTGCTCTCTCTCTCTCTCTCTCTCTCTCTCTTCTCCATTCACACACTCTTTCATTCTCTCTCTTTCTCTCACTCTCTCCTATTTTAACCTCAAGAATATAAATAAACAGTTAGTTCAAATACACCACATGTAGTCTAAAATAGATCATCTAATTCACGTTGAAATATAAGGAATGGACATGCACAGACACACACACATATACACACCTTTATCCCCCCCAAAATTTTATTTTAAATTTGAATCCCCTTTTTCTGCGAGTCTTTCTTTCCAGGTTGAAATAATGATTAGGGGGAAAGGTGTGCTGTCTGGATACAGCAGTGGGGTCTATAGGTACTGTACAGTAACAAAAAGACTGATCCCACAAAACAGACAGAGAGACGGAGAGAAAGAGAGGGGGCAAATTTAGCATATACCAACACACAGCTCTGGAAACACTCAGTCACATGCAGTAGAGCATAGGAGGCAAAAAGAGGCAGCGAGGAGTTTCCAGAGAGTGGGAGAGGAAGAAACAGAGGGAAGGTTAATTCAGCAATATACATATATCAAATGTGGAAGATTATACCATTAATAACCCTTAAGACATCCATACACACACACACATTCACAAAGGACTCATACTCAGACACCTATGTACACACATTTTTTGCTCACATGTAATTGTTAATTCTCTCACTGTCTCATTCACACACACACACACACACACACATGAGGGTGTGGTAAAAAGGTCAACTCTGGTTTGTTAGGTCAGAGAAGAAAGTGAGTGAGCATGGGAGAGGGAGAGAGATGGAGGGAAGGAAATAGATGAGTGTGCAGGAGCAACGGAGGAACGGCGGGAGATATTGACACACTCTCTCCTTTAATTTCCCCACATCAAAGGCCCGTTTGAAGACACAGCTGGGAAGAGAATAAAAGAAAGAGTGAAGTTAGTCACTCCAGAACTCTCTCTCTCTCTTTCCCTCTCTCTCTTTCTCTCTCTCTCTCTGCCCTGATGGGGGTCTCTTGGGTGGCTGAGTGTGTTTAACTCTATAATCAAGTGGTGGCAGAGGTGTGTGTGTGTGTGTGTGTGTGTGTGTGTGTGTGTACATGTGTGTGCGAAACTGCGTTTGTGTGGTCCTCATGGTCAATCACCGATCACTTAAAACCCACGAAGGAGGAGCAGACCCATTAGTGCATTAGTTGTGTCATGTCATTCTATCTCAACACACACATAGATACACACACACACTCACACACGTGCACACACACTGCCACTCATACCCTCCTCAAGGGGGGAAGTGAGCCACAGGTGGGCAGCAGTTAGTGTCCAGACATCCTGCTACCTCATTACAGTATGACACACACACACACACACATTCATGTAGCAGCGTTTACACACACACTTACACACCTAACGTAGGTTCTTGCCCACACACAGCCAGACCCCCACGTTCAGCAAAAAGGCCCCCCTTTCTCACACCATTTCCACATCCCTCTATCCACACACACACACATACACACTTCTGTAGACCAGTACTTTTTAAGAGCTTCTTTTGAACTCGCATCACCTCCGGCGAGAGGGCAGAAGTTTAATCGTACTAATTAAACTCCTAATTAATTCATACAGATGGTTAAAAAGCTAACTTCAAGAGCTTACCGTCAGGGGAAAGCCTTTCTTTCGGGCCAACTTGCAAAATCTAGAAACATTAAAAATTTACCTTTATTAAAATATACCTGTCCTGGCTTTGGGAGCAATAAACATATCATTGTGGGCCAGCAGAGTCTGTATGTGTATAGGAGTGTATTCCAATGTTACAATACAGTGTTGAGTAATATACACCAATTAGCTATTAACATTAAAACCAGTAACATTAAAATCATCAAGCTTTTTTTGTCTGGCACTAGGACCTTGGCAACTGATCTTTGGGGTGCTGTAGGTTGGGGAATGGGGCTTTCGTGGACCGAATGGATGTTTGTTCGGATTGGGATCTGGGGAGTCTAAAGGCCTGGTTGGTGACCTTGGGCTCTTTACCTGCTGTGCCATGTGGTGCAATGGGCGCTCTGGTGCTTTTATATTGTGGCCAGCACTGACCTTTTTTCTGCGATTTGTGCTGCAGACGGGCTGGCCTTTGGTGATCAGTTTTGTCAGCTCACATGACAATTATAACGCCACACATTACATTTTAAACCAAACTCTTACCTCTCTTTTGTACTCTTTTATACTCTTTTTATGATCCTCACAGGGGCAAAATTTATGGAAGGTCCAAACCGTCAGATATTCTGGAAAATGTTGCTAGGATGCTAGTATATATATATATATATATATATATATATATATATATATATATATATATACATAAACACATGCCCACCACACAAATTGCACAATGTAACAGTCACATTCCAGTAGATCTGAATGTGTCCACTCTGACTGTACTGTACAGGAGGGCTGCCAGTGGTATTCCGAAGATTATTTGTGGAGCCACTGAGTAGGTCAGCTAGCATGAAAGCCCTTTAAAAATGTCCCGTCTAGACCTGAAAAATGAGCATGTATGTGTCAGTGAGTGTGAGCGTGCATGCCTGCATGCGTGCGTGACCTATAAATCATTGCACTGTTTTGAGTCAAATTTCCACCAGCCTAAATAAGATGGAACACATAGCTTGATAAAATGAAATGGAACGTTTCAGACTTTCTCCTGCATCAGTAAATAAAACACAGTGTTTAATGTTACCCTGTTCTTTAAAGCTTCAAAACACCGAAGCTCTTAGGCCATCAGATTAGACGCTCACATAACGCGAAGTCGCACGCATTTTTGTTGCTTTTGTCAGGAACACAGAGACACATTCGCACACACTACAATGCAAACAAATGTCCAAATGATTGCTATGACACAGCTCAGGATAACAGGAAGAGCACCTGAAGGAGAACACGCTCATAACTTATCGTTTCTCAACACTTGCGCATCATTTCCTGCAGGGAATGTCCTGATGTAAAGAAGAGGAAAGAGGATGAGTGAGAGTGGGAGTCGGAAGTCTTCCACGAGCGTGCGTGTGCCTGTGTTTGTGTTGAGATTGTGTTAATATTTACTCTCATATTGCTACAGCGCTACTTTTCCCTTCTGTCAGATCTTACAACACAGGGAAGATGAGCGTCCCAGCTGGCTCTGTCACCACGACAACTTGTGCCCCCTTCCAGCCCCGCTTCCTGCCCCCTCCTCCCTTTCTCCCTTTAAAGACGTCAGAGAACATGTGAGTGTGGAAATGAGTCTGGGAAAATAGAAAGGGAAAGGAAGAGAGAAAAAAAGAATGACAAATTGTGGGGGGATCATTGGGCAATTATGTGATGTCTCAAAATCTTCTCTTCTCACACATAAACACGTGCACACACACACCACACACCACAGAGACACGCAAACACAGGCACGCACAAACACAATTGGCATGTATGTAAACTATCCAGTCACACTAGGTCAAAGGCGGAAAGGGAACAAGAAAAAAGAGAGAGAAGCCTCTGTTGTGGTATAAGCAATCTACATCCCACCGCACTCATAAAGCAAAGTTAATGAGGACTGTTACTGAGCCAACTGCTTCCCTCACACTCACACACACACACACACATAGACACACAAAGAGGGCTGGATGTAGGCCAGGCAGCGCTCGGTACCACCGGGTGATACCCCTCAAACACTTTTCTGCAGATGAAAAGTCTCTGCTGCCGGCTTATTCTGATTACACTCCCACTAGATCAAGTTACAAAAAATTTTCTAAACGGTACAAATCATCCAAAAAATCTGGCTTCCGGTCTCCAGAGTTTGGCAGCCAGTGTTCTCTGATATTGCCCTGACGCACACTCGTACGCACTCGTACTTGCCCTCGGTGATGCAAGTCAAAACCTGGATGCAATCTCACTGGTACAGTAGGACACCGCGCCAAATTGCTAAGCACACTGGCGTTTACCATTACACTTTCTCTGTCTCAGGCTGGTGGAGAAATGGTGGAATGACCACGATGGAGCAATAAGACAGAGCATCGGGAAGCCTGGGGGGGTGCGGTGGTGGGAAGAAACAGTGTGGAGAGATGGAGTAGTAGAGGCAGCGCACGCAAAGGGAATTTTTTTACTGGATAGACAAGTCTTTTCCACCCTCTCTCTCTCTTTCTCTCCCTCTCTCTCTATTCCTCTCCACAGAGCCCTCGCCATCTCCAAAGCCTGGTAACATTTTGCAGCCTGGATTTCAGTCTGTGAACAAGCCGACACACACTTTCACCAACACACCCCTGATCCCGGACTACCACACACACACACACACACACGCACACACGCAAACACACACAGTTGTGCATGTCCCTTCTCCACTTCTCAGCCTGCCTAAACATTCTTTCCTTGCCTGTCATTGTATGTGGCGTCTAATACTTTTTCTCCAAGTCTTTCCCTCTGTCTGTCTGACTCTCCAACACACCCCGTCTTTCTTCACATTTGTCGATCTTTCCTGCAATCTCTCCATCCTTCCGGCTCTCATGGGAAGAGTAGGTGTTGGACGCAGAGGGCTTCACATAAACAGTGGGCAACTATACAGTAACAGCAACAACAACAGCCGGATGTCAACAAGACTGAAGAATGTAAACAGGTCTGGCCATCGGGCTAAAACTAAAAGGACAGTGAAGCAAGATTTGATTATCATCTCAAATCCCTCTCTCTCTCTCTCCCTCTCTCACCCTCTCTCTGTTGTAAATGTACTCCAGGAATTCTGCTAGAGTCATGGACTGACAGGGAGCCAAAGGCTAAACAGTGAGAAAAGAGCTGACAAAAGGCCGAAAACGAGAGTGAGGGAGTACAAGAGGGGTTATTTTTAGCACATTCTTTCTTGTAAAGAGAAGCTCCTGGGAGATGATACTTGCGCATTCTCTACGTATTTGTCAGGCCTTGCTGTATGTCTGGTAAGGCACAGAGCATGTCAATGACCCCCTGGTTACCCTCCACTTACCGGACCTCAAGATAACACATATATACACTCACACACATACACAGGGTACTGGGCAATACACTCCCATTACTGGACACCTTCTTGTCTCTGCCTGCGTCACAGTCCCAGTCTGCGTGTTATTCTTTAAAAGAATCTCATGACTGAAAAGCAGAAGAGCATAGTGGGGAGGGGTGATAAAGAGAGGGAGGAGTAGAAGGACAAGATAGGAGAGCCAGAGAGAAAGAGTTAAAAGCAGTCATTTTGATCCAAGGGGGCCAAAGAGACAAAAGAGTGGAATGCTCTGACGTCACACACTTGTCCCATTGACGAAGCTTGCCACATTGCCATGACCCAAATAATCTGAGAGAGTACCCTTTAGAGAACGACACAAGCGCATAGACCATCCATATGCAATCAACAGAAATTGCAACAGTGTGTGCCAAACCCAGAAAGTTATTCCCATAGTAAAGTCATCATTTACATACAGAGAAAAAAGGGTACTAAACTGGACCTTTCCTTGTCCCTGGCGTTGTACAAGAGCTTGGTGGTGCAGTACAACATAAACAAAGTAACCTCAAACAAATTTAAGACATTGACCTATCACTCTTAGCTTATCATATAGGCTACTCACTGTTGTTGTTTGTACTGTACGGTACTTTGACGGTACTGATCTTTTTTTTTCAATCACTTTTAGCTGTGATTGCAGGACACAATATGTTAGCCAGTTCATGTCCGGAAAGGATTCCTCATGCTGCCAGAACTGCTTTTTCACAGTTCGAGGCCTGGAATATGCCTGTGTCATCATAGAAGAAAAACTCCATTAATGTGATAACCAGGTCATTCAAAACATTCCGGGCATTAGCTTCATTTTATTGCCAGCATTACTGAGACTAACTGAAGCATTAACAAGTGATTTTCTCATGGCAGCTTTTCACACAGCTGTTTAGTCCCAATCAGGTGAGTTCTTATAATAATATTGTGTGATTATGGAAATGCTCTTACTTTTAATATTAAACATATTTTTGTGGTGTTAAAGAGTTCTTAAAAAAGTTTCAGTAACTCTAAAATCTCCTTAGATGTTTTCTTTGCTTGATGCAACTAAATTATTTGCCCATTCTGAAATGGTAACCGATTTTTTTTTTTTTTTTTACCAGACAGTGTATCTTACAACAGAAATGCTTTAGTACATTATAGACACTTTGCATTTAGATTGTGTCTTTGTTTGCCAAAAACAAACAAACAAACAAAAATATTCTCTGGCTGCAGAGAGTTTCTAAATTTGCCTGGTATGGTGTAAAAACCATGACCCTGTCATGGATATTGGAGCAAGTTTGGGGCACTATGATTCTAACCCTAATGGGCCATTACTGGAGCTTGCTGCACAGCTTTTTTTGACCACTAAGTCTAATAATAACTTTGAGAAGCTAAATAAGGAAGTAAGTAATACAGATGAACAATGGAGTTGTAAATAAGATCATTTTACCAAGATTAACACCTAAATGGCTGACGCACTTTATACAATGTTGCTCAGCCTTTCCTGTGAGTGACTGTTACACATAAGGTACATATTTTGATATTTTGTACCATTTGTATAAGTTATATAAATGTAGAACCTAAAATCTATTAATTGTTTATTTAATATTTTATTTAAAAAACTAAAACATCAGGGATAACAGAAGTTAGCTGTTTTCAGTAAGTGTTTTTGTGTTACTGAGAAATATATTTTCTTTCTAACATTACATCTGTGCATGATGAGAGGAATGAAAATAAAGCCTGCTTGACTTGACGTGACTTGTTGTATCCTTTACCTGGAAAGGTGCATGTAGACTACTATTATAGCTTTAATCTAAAAACTAATTATGGTTCATTAAATGTACTTTAAATCATTTTAAAAGTAGATGATATCAATGTTTCCAGGTAAAAGTTATATATTAAAGGTACAAAATATGTATTATACTCATATTTTTTATGTACACCTAGTCTATATCCTAATTCACTGTCATTAAAAAAGTATTTTTTAGCCCACATTGGCAGTATAGTTATATCATTGCTATAAGCAGCATATTTATTGCTGTACACAGGCACATGTGGCACAGGACTCTTGTTAAACAGATCAGGGGTGATCAGAGGATAATTGAGTCCACCAGGCAAATTGAAGTTTAAGTGTGCTTGCCCTGTCCCATTTATTGCTTCCCTCCAAAAAAAAGGTTGTCAAGTTGGTAGCCAAGGATGTGTAGTAACAAGTGGTAAACTACATGTAGTCAACTAGATAAGTGCATTGATAAATACTAGTTCAATACTAGAATCAAGTTACTATCTGTTTATTACTTTCCACTAACAAAGTTTCTAAAGTAGTGCCCTGTTTGTGCCCCTTTCAACAGTCTTTTGGCTATGAGATGTGTTCTGTGTTTGTATCACAGTTAAAAGATATTTCTCAGGTCTTGATAGCATGTTTTTTCTCTATCTCACATTTATTTCCATATGCCTGCATGTTCTAGATTCTGAAAAGATCTTATCTCTCTTATCTGTGCATTATCCACCTAGTACACATCATTCTCCTGCCAACCAGACCACACCTCAGAGAATGTGTTTAGTAAAGCAGGTGGTGGGACTTAGAACAAGGAACATTGCACCACTGTTAAACCCATTGAGCTTAAACGTTTTATTGTAAACGTGTTACCATGTATACAAAGTTTTGTGGAAGTCAGTAAGGAGTAAGGGTGTTGAATTTACTTGTGCATGTAGCTGCTATGAAAACTAATAATAAAACTAATAACCTATTAAGCATTTGCTTGTATCTGGCTACTAATTAAGCAACCCCTGCAAATATAATTTTGGGGAGTGAACTTACTCTTTATACCTTTTATCCTGTATGGTCATGGGTGGGTTGGAGCTTATGCCAGAGGACTCTGGGCATAAGGCAGGATGCACAGTGGACGAGATGCCAGTCCATCGCAAGGTGGAAGCATGCACACACTCAGACATTCAGTCTTACTTAATCTACATGTTTTTGGACTGTGGGAAGAAACCAGATTACCAAGCACTTGGGGAACATGCAAGTTCCATGCACACAGACTTGAGGTGAGACTCGAATGCTTGACTCTGGCCACAGTGCTAAATCACTACGCCACCATGCTGCCAAGGTAGTGAAATATTCTCAGCAATTATCCTGCAGGGCAGTGGCATCTTAGTGTTTTTGGCACTAGTATATTAGGGACAGTGGCGGATTTAGAAACAGTCTCACAACCAGACTAATCTTGGCAAATACAATGCTGTGGTCAAATACTGAACACAGACAAAGTGGCAAAAAACAATTAACACTTGTGTATAAAAAGACATAAGTTAAAAATCCCTAACTTTACACCTATATGGTGGCTTAACAACCTGGGTTTGTCTAATATTGAGGCCATTACTAGCAAACTATGTAAACATTTTTACTGTGTCTAATGCTGAACCAGCAGCACACACGCACTATCGTGCCAGTGTCACAGCTGTGCTGTAAATGCTCCACTGCATAAATAATATCTGATCAGCTGTGCTTCTTTGGTGGTCGCTTTCTTTGATGGACAATGTAGAGTCTGTAATTTTATACATACAGATTACATCTATTTGGTAGGCGCATCAAAGAAAATTACCAATAAGAATAGGAACAAGGTATACCCTTTGGAAATTTGCCTGGATTTGTTCCTAATAAAATGAGTGTGATCACCATCCAAGTAATAATAACAGACAGACAAACATTCAGCTTTAACTAATAACACACAAACCATTGTGCTTTTTTATTGAACATGCTGCTTAATCATTTACAGTCTGGCCTGGAGCATGTGGAGCCTTGTACTTAATAATTGGTAGCTTCTCCTTTACCAGCAATAACCACCACTGAACCACCATCAGCTGCCGATCAGAGTGATGTGGTTTGTAGTCAGAATAAGGTTTCATTGTTGAGTAAAGGAAAGAGACCACAGACGTAACGACTGTCTAATGTCTCAGGTTTTGCGAAAGATATATGTAGATGTATATTACAATGTACCAGTCACTTAATAGGAAAACCAGTACACCTGCTCCATTATGCAGTTATCCAATGAGCCAATCACAGGGCAGCAGCATTTATAAAATCATGCAGGTCCAAATAAATCTCAAAACATCAGAACGTAAAAATAAAGTGTGATCTAAGTAACCTAAACCATTGTTGGTGCCAGATGGTCTGGTTTGAGTATTTCAGAAACTGCTGATCTCCTGGGATTTTTTCACACAACAACTTCTTACACAGAAAAAGAAAAAAAAAAACATGTACAAGTTTTGCACGGTAAGGCAACTTGTTGATGAGAGAAATCAGAAAAGAACCAGATGCTCCGAGCTGAGAGGAAGTCTATAGTAACTGAAATTTTAATTCTTTATAACCACAGTGAGCGGAAAGCATCTTAGAATGCACAACATATTTACCTTGAGCATGTTTAATGCTAAAAAAGAATGAGTTTTATTTCCCTATCTGGATCTGTCCAGTTTTTGTGAGTCAATGATTCCATCAGATTTTTCTTCTTGGCTGATTGGAGTGAAACCCGATGTGGTCTTCTGCTGTTGTAGCTCATCCACCTCAGGGATCACTGTTTTGTGCATGATAAGATGCTTTTCTGTTCACTACAGTTGTGAAGAGTGATTATTTGAGTTAAACTATATCCTTCCTGGCAGCTCAATTCAATCTGGTCGTTTTCCTCTGACCTCTGTAATCAACAAGGCATTTCCACCCACAGAACTGTATCTCACTGTTTTGTGTTTTTCCCACACGATTCTTTGTAAACTAAAGACGTTTCGTGTATGAAATTCCCAAAATTCAGCACTTTTTAAAATCCTCAAACTAGCCCATCTATTGCCAACATCTGTGCCATGGTTAAAGTAACAGAGCTCACAGTTTTTCTTTATTTTGATGTTTGAAGTGAACATTAACTGAAGTTCTTGTCTTGTATCTGCATAGTTCTATACGTTGCACCGCTGATAAATGATTGCCTGATTAGATAACTGCATGAATGTGCAGGTGTACAGGTGTTCCTAAAAAAAAAAATGTAAAAAAGAAATCAGTGTTGAGCTGAGGGTGGCATTCTGCTGTCATGTTTTAGATACACGTCTTCACTTAGTATGATGCATCACTGCAAATGAATAAGTTATATCTTTTACCCCGTGATGAAACGTGACTATCTTCATGGGAGTAGTCTGGGTACAAGGATTCGCACTGGGAATGGGAACAAAGTTGGGACAAAAAGGTTATTTGTGTTGGGGAAGAGTCAGACGTGGACAAAGAAAGACCATATATTGCAAGCCGTCAAAGAAAAAATGATAAGTGCATGAGTGGGTGGCATTGGTCAAACTTTCTGAGGGAGTAAGATTAACAAGTCATTGTCACCCATTGAAGCTGTTTTGTCTGTTAAAACATTTTATGTATTTTACCTTAGTCATCTGTCAGAGTGTATATATTTGTGGTTGATTGAGTACAAATAATAAAAATTTGTTTGAACTCAGGAATGGATGGAGGCGACAGCAAAGGCTCTTGCCTCATCCTACTTTGGTAAATAACCCCCTCCTCTTTGCTCATTCATTCAGTCTGCATCATCACTGGAATGTGTTATGTGCCCTGCATATGGACAGATTTATTTTTAGAAGTCAGTTTACATTCCCAATTACCCTCCCACTCATGGAAGCTAAAGGTTCACCTCCATCACTGTCCTCAGCTCTTAAAAAAAGATTCAAGTATCTGGTTCTTATTAATTTCCACTTGGTCTGTCTCTTTCATCCTCTCTCCCTCTTTCTCTATCTCTTTCTCTCTCTCACACACTCGGTTTCCTGTTTTAACCTCTCCCAGGTATGGTAGGAATGAAGGGAATGACACAATCATGGATCAAGGGAAATTCCCTAAGGGAAGGACAGGAGGAACTAAGAAGCTGACAGAAATTTGGCAGTAGGATTGGAACAAGGGATGAGAAAAAGGGCAGACGGAGGGGTCGGCCGGATGGGCGAGGAGCGACAGAGGATGAGAGGGAGAGCTAGAAGGAAAACAACCCTCTTTGATGAAGCCATGTAACACTATGCAGAAGCTGGGCGGCACGCAACTTGGCCTTGGAACGAGTCAATTATCCAGGAATGAGTCAGTACAAATGAAGCCTGTATCAGAAGCTTTACCTCTGTCTGCACCTTCAGAGAGATGGAGACAGAGAGAGGGTGTGTAGCATGAAGGGAGAGTCTGAGAGGGGAAGTGAAAAATCAGAGCAGGCAGAAGACAAATACATCAGATTATAGGACCGCCAAAGTAGTTTCCCCCTGTTCCCTCACGTTACATCACCGTTTACACTGCCACAGGCCGTGCGCAGACGCATGCCATATTTCTCCCACCCAGCACAGAGGCCCAGAACACACACACAGGTCTGACATCACACCCATCAGTCTCTGATCCCACTTTAGACTCCTATATTTGGGCCTAATGTGATGAAAGGAGAAAAAAGAGTGAAAGAAACATATTTTGGGAGGAGGCAGTCTGTAGTGACAGTGAAGAATGATCTGGTACAATAGTATGAGATAGACATACAAAAAATGGAAGAAACGTGGGAGAGAAACAGAAGGAAAACAGATCCACCAGGAACAGAAGATAATAAATGAAAATTACATTATGAAATATTTTTCCCAACACATAGAGCAGGTCATTATGATAACTTCAAATTTTTCAAAAGTACCGAGCACTAGTTAAGGGAACAAATAAAACACTGCAAATGAAAGAGAAAATCTCATTGTGTGAGTTTTTTAATATCCTCTCTGAGCTTTACTAATGTGTATAATAGGTTTATGTATATAATTATTATATACAGTATATATAATACTTCCTTAGATACCCTTTTTTTTCCTTCATGACAAAACTAAGTAAGAAATAATCTATAAGAAGAATTTTAATTATCAAAATATTCTGATTGACAGGAAGAGCAACATCTGGCCTGCTCTTATTACATGTTTTATAATTCAAGTAAAAATGTATTAATTTTCAGTTTAATCTTTAAGGTTTAACTTAAAGGTCAGGGTCATGGGAGGATCAGCAGTCTATCCTAAGAACACTGGACATGAGGCAAAATGTCCATTGGAGAGAACCATTCACTCACAAACACACACACACACACACACACACACACAAACCCACACGCTCATTCCACCTAGGGTCAGTGTCACAAGTTCACCTATTGGCAAGTTTTTGCAAAGTATGAGGAAACCGGAGAAAACCCACGCAGACAGTAACCCGAGCTAAGAATTGACGAGCACAATTCTTTCCTTACAAATTGAGCGTGCAAATTCTGCCAAGTCACATGAGCAGCAGATCTTTAGTGGGCGAGTACTGTTTTAAATTCGGTTTTCCTTCTCAAAATATGATCTTCATTACGGATATACCTTATAAAAAAAAAAAAAAAGGTGAGTAAAATACAGTCAGTGTTTCAAATATACAGATCAAAATCATCGTTCGCGATCGTTTGCATATAATGACTCACAAACGTGACTGCAGCGTTTCAATTTGTCTCTGTCATTCAAGTGTTGGGTAATGATATATTTCCTGACAAATCAGGAGGAACAAACGGCCATGTTATCTCCCCATCAGGATGAAAGGAAGAATGTAACGATGGCTTAATGTTTTCTTTATCCAGTAGTCACTGATGTGGAGAGAGCTGTCTTTTGGCATGGTATTAAGCCCCACCCTCTCAGTGATTTACAAATGACACGCTGTAATTTACTTGAATGAGAACGCATCACGGGAGTTCAGCAGATGATGTCAGAGGGCTTTCCACAGTTAAAACAGAGCCGTGAACTTTCGCGCACATACACGTGCGCTTACATGCACATGCTGACACACACACATAGAAAACTTTTCAATAGACTTCAATAAAACTAAGACGTCAGCTAGTAAAAGAGGGCTATTTAATTCACCTGCATGTCTCAGGTTACTACCATGACAGCGCCACAACAGAGTTCAGTGAATGAGCACAACACAATAACCCGTTCTTCGGCACCTATCACCCTAAGTGTAAATGAATCAGAGTGGAAGTTGTTCCATGCAATGTGTTGTAATGATTTCAGTTACAAAAAGACATGTTATGTGTCGAAGCAGAAGCATTGAATGTGGTAAAAACATACTGAAGGTCATTGACTCTTTCAAGCTTCCAGCACTCTGAAGGGTTTAAGTGCCTATTAGAGGATTGTGGACGCCTAATAAGACTTGGACATGGACATGGCTGCAGTCATAGCCAGGACCCAGAGATCCTCCTTGTATTTTAGAAGGAGAGGAATGGACAGTGTGTGTATATGTGAGTGAGCGAGAGAGTGAGAGAGAGAGAGAGAGAGCTCCCCTTTCTGACACTAATATGGAAAAACTTGTTTGGAGTGAATACGAGTGCAAATATTATTCTTCCTTGGCCCAGGCGGCCGAATCGGGCTGGGACAAAAAGCCCAAAGACTTTCTCAGTACCTTCAAAGGGAGCCTACATAAAATAAACACGGCCATCAGATTACAGGCACTAACTCGGCTCAGTGTTAAAACCGGGGCAGGCGCGCGCCTAGCCGGTAACTGTGGGGTCCGTTCAGTCAACACGATGACGCAGGATGGAACAAAAGTGTGACAGAAAAAGCAAGTCTGTCGGAACACAGCCCCAGCCCACATCACCGCTGACCCTGCTGCCCAGACCTGAAGAAAAGAGGAGCGAGGAGGGGAGGGGAATACAAATCAGAATTGCTTGTACTGTTAGAATATACAAGCTATACTAAAGGGTTAGAAAAAAAAAAGAGAAAAAGGAGCCACAGGAATAGGTCGGGAAATGAAAGCAAATGAAGAGTAAGGGTTAGGGCGGAGTGAACCAAACCAGATGAGAGACATAGGGAATGAAGGAAAAAAGGTGAGAGACAGCAGAAAGGTAAATGGATAGACGAGGACAGGCAGAGACTGCCCGAATAGAGAAAGTAATCATATTTAAAGGTGTGTATGTGTGTGCTGAGGTTTTTGAGGGTAACCCCAGTCACCCCTTCAACACTGGACAGCCTCTCTCTGACAGTATGACATCACAGGGCTCTTTTATATGGCAGGCCGTGATGACGTAATCAACCTGGCTGGAGGAGAAAGTGAATGTGTCCCAGGAGAGAGGCTGGGTGTTTCACTCGCCCTGAGTCTAACCCCAAACAGACAGACAGACAGACAGACACACAGTATTATAATCCATGAGTTGCTATATTTCCAAATGCAAGAGTCATAAACATTGATTAAATAATTACTCAGATGCAAAGAAATGCTCCTCACACATGCAGTAAGTGTCATCCGCACGCACACACAAGCGTTCGTGCACAGCAGCAAAGGAAACTCTGGGCGGTTCAACTAGACTGACCACAGTGGCTGCAGACACAACCAATGTGTGCAAGCACACACATGCACACACACACTCTAGAAGAGTATACTTTCCAATCAAAACACTCGTGATCTAGAAATGTTTTGATATTCTGCATTTTATGGAAACATGATTCTGTTTATTAAAGACATATTTTTTATAAATTCTTTCCCACTGTACGAACTATACAGTAAGTTCTTTTTTATCCCTCACCACCTTATTAGGAATATCACTGTATATAATACGTCATAAAGTCAACTATTTAAACACACTATTTAAATATCTTTCGAATATTTATAACAGAAAGAGAAAGAAGTCAGTCATACTGGACTTTTTCATGTTTTTGGCAGTAAGCAAGCCATGAAGACATTTCTTCATTTCAGCTTACTATGTTGTCAGAGAGAAAGAAATAATTGATTGCAATTGCATGTTTGTTTCCTGTTTCACACAGAAGGGTTGAAATCATTAATGTCGTCTGTGATTCAGAATGACCCTGTGATGTCTCAGTATGCTCTATGTTCATCAGCCCTGACTCGACCCCGCCATGGCCCAGGCTGAGGGAAATTTTATTTATAAATAGCAAAAGAGGACTTTATATTTTCACTCAGTGTCTGCCGCCTTAAATGAATTTATGCTAATGAAATAATGATGTAATCAGCACTTGATCGTCTTGTCACCCTTATGACACAGCAGCTTAAGTGCTAATTAAGTGTTACTTTGGTGCCGTCACCTGAACAATAAAGGCCTTGGCCTGGAAATTCCCTCTGGTGCCTAATCATGGTTTTGGAACTGGAAAAAAAAAGACTAGGGCAGATTGCTACAGATTCCCGCAGTGTAGTGCCTATTGGCACTCAGGCACACACAGAGTGGGTAAGCATCTGATTATAGCTGCTGGGCAGAATAGACACACTCACACCAAAGTTCACACAACAAGGTCAAGACACCCAGCCCTACAAATACATACTATGCCCAATCATTCCCCGCCTCAAGTTTACTGACTCAGCTGTTGTGTAGGAAACTGATGGCCTTTGAAGACGGGAAGAATCTATCATTACTTGAGAGATGCAGAAAAGGGAAGGAGAGGGAGAATAAGCGCTCCATTGTCTACCCAGTTACCCCTCCTTCTGTCCGCCATATCCGAAACATAATTGTATTGTCCTAATTACAGAGAGGTTCTTGAACAGGTGTGGGGAGCTGCACCTGGAGTGTGCAAGTGTGTGTGTGTGTGTGTGGGTGTGTGCGTGTGTGTGTTTGTGGTAGACTCACAAATGCGTGTATGGCTGAATGCACATACACTTGTGTTATTGTGTACCATCTGTTAATGTGGCATGAGACGTAATAGTACGTACAACACTACTGCAAATATAACAACTATAGTAAGCAATGTTACTGATACATGACTAAGGCTACATACAGTATGAATAAGTATAGTAGCAAACTGTTTCAGATATTTTCTAAAAGAGTCCTAAATGCTCACTTTAATAAAGTCTCTTGTCTCAAAGAATACAAGCAAGATAGAGACATCCTTTAATGGGCAAACTTTAGTGGGCCAGTCTAGCCCGACTTAAATTGACAAATTAAATGATAATTTTGCTTTAAAAACTTTTTTTATTTACTTGAATTTTGTTCATTTACTTTCCTAATATTAAATATTTTTTTTTTCCTAATATTGGACACTTATGAAATGAAGAAAAGTTGACTCAGTGTACTCAGTACCTAACGCAGTGACAGCCAGAAAAAAGCTAAAGTAATTTCCTGATTTGATAAAAACTTGATGGTTGTGCCCGTGCCCTCCCATTTTATTTTTTAAAAGCAAGGAGACCTAAAGTAAATTGTCATAAATGTTACTAAGCCTTGTATACCATGCTTTTTGACCTGTTTTAACCCTTTGATTTTAATTATACCTTTGCCCAGTTCAAATTCAAATTAAAAGTTTTATTTGTCACATACACAACCATACATATAAAGTATGATATACAGTGAAATGCTTACATGACTGTTTGTGACCTTGAAAAGGAAAAAAGGAAGTAAGCAAGCAACGTGCTAATAGGAAATAATAAGAAATATTGAATATATAATCTACAATTATTACAATCAAATAAAATGAAGTAGAAAGTATGTAAAGTATATAAAAATGTAGGAATGTAAAAAAGTAAGAATTGTATAAATAAACTGTATTAAGGATGTGGAATGTGAAAAAATTTCAATCAGCCTTAACAGAATACCTCGCCTGGTATGGGCACAGAGGACGAGATCAACATTTAAAAAGCCCTCCTGAATCATACATGAGTTTCTTCAGGATCTTGTGCAGGCCCAAGTAAAAATACTTTAAATCCAAAAGGTGCAAGACAACCTAAAATGACTCGTGGAACAAATTAAAATGCAACTTTCAAACCAGCCAAAAGGAGCAACACCCATACCCACTATCAACCCAATTTCCCTTAGCCTGTTGGTTGCATGGCCTGACAAGTGTGCATGGCCTACCTTTACTTTGTAGGACTAAACAACATGAGAGAACAAGAGACAATAGCTCGGTTCTTTACAATGTCTACAGGGAATGTATTAAAGTGGACTACTGCAGCTTGGAACCAGGGTGTTGACCATGAGTCTTTGATCATGCACCAGAATGCAAGGAAGTGGCAGAACAACTGCTGTCAATATGGCAAGAAAAGCGTCAGAATGTGCTCTCAACTTCTGCATACTTGCGGCTGGCAGCAAGTGGGAAGAGCCGCATTGTAGGGCGGGGAAGGGACTTAACCCGGAAATCCTCTCTGAGTTGGCATGCTGGACAATGTTTCCCTAGATGCCCTTATGATTATCTGTCTAGACACTGATGTCTAGGAAACCCAGCATTAGCAGAGTGGCGGAAACCTTCAAGATTTCAGCACCGGAACCAATGCAGCTAGGAAGGGTTTGGACGACAGAATCAGAGAAACAGCACAAACGATGAGAACAGCTCTGTTACTATTGTGGCTGCCAAACGCGTCATAACCCATTGTCCTATTAGACTTGATCAGGAGGATCACAAGTCTGCGCCAGAAAGAACTTCCACACCATCAGTTTTTAAACCGGTGAGTCAGACACTTGTTAACTCTCTTTTTAATCTCTGTTTAAGAGTACAAGTAGAACACTTAGCTATTACGTTTGTTGTTTGAGGGGTAAATTGACTTGAGTGCAACTGAGAATTTTATGGACAAGGACACAGCCCTAAGACATCACATTTCATTAATTCCACTACAGAACCCACTACAGATGTAAAGCTGTAGATCTACAATAAAATCTACAGCTGTAGGATGCAAAAACATGATCCTGAAAGGGCAGAGAAATTACACAATGTTAAAAAATCTGCTTGGCGTGTTGCGTCTCTAAACCTCAAATTATAGTGGCACCCACCATCATTGAAAACCCGAAATCCCAAACAAGGACCTTTATTTCCCCCAGGGTATAAATCATTTTGAGAAGTATTCAGCAAATCAAAGGTGGGTAGTCTACCTCCTTATTGACTGTATGACTATAGCATTAAGCTTCTCAGTGGAGTCACCTATGTAACGCAATTTCTCCACTATCACAAAAAGAAACCAAGGCTATGGAGGAATATATTTCCTAAGCACTAAAGCAAGGGGGCATATGACCCTCCACATTACAAAGCTCTCAAAGGGTTTTTTTTTTTTTTGTTAAAAAAATATACAGCAGATTAAGACTGTGTATGGACTACCAGAAGCTGAATAAAGTCCCAGTGAGATATCACTATTTGCTGCAATTTGATACAATTACAAGGAGCTAGGATCTTCACTAAGCTGGATTTGCGCAGTACTTATAACCTGGTCCAAAGACTAAAAGGAGGCAAGTAAAAGAGTGTTCATCTGCTTTATGGATTACTGTATATTCTACACCAGCAATCTTTTAATGTTTCACTAATTTGTAATTGCCTACATAGATAATGTATAGATATATGTATATACTACACATGTGGAACTTGTAAAGCAAGGTTTTACCTGCCTGCTGAAAAATCGACTGTACATTAAGAAAGCAAAGTGTGTGTTCCATTACAAGAAAATATATGTTCTGGGATATGGTAATAATCCAGAGGGAGTCAAGATGGACAAAGACATAGTGGCATTGGTGAGGAATTGGCCTACACCAGGCTCAATAAAGGAACTATGATGTTTTCTGGGGTTTGCAAACTTAGACTGGCATTTTATAAGGAATTTCAGTATAATAGCTGATCCACTTACTAATCTCTTTTTTGAAGCTAAAATGATGTGGAATGTAACTGCACAACAGGCATTCTTCCAATTAAAGAAAGCATTTACAACTGCGCCAATACTGAAACATCCCATTCATCCAGACCCTTTGTGGTAGAAGTAGATGCCTCTAAATTTGGAATCAGCCCAATGCTATCACAAACATTTGTTACACCCAGTCACATTCATGTCTAAGAAACTCACGCAAGCTGAACACAACTATGATGTGGAAAATCCCAAACTGTTAGCAGTAAAATTTGCATTGGAGAAATGACGGCAGTGGTTGGAAGGAGCTGAACATCCATTTATTATTCAAACGGATCATAAGAATCTGGAATATATCTAGTCCGGCAAGAGAATAAATGCTCGCCAAGCCAGGTGGGCAGGTGGGAACTTTCTAATATCTTATATACTGTACTGGAACCTAAAAATAAGAAAGCTGATGCCTCCCAGAAAGGGCAACAAAGATAGTATTGTACTGAAACAACAAATTGTGCAATCAAAAACATAGGATATGTGAAAAACAGATTAAGGGCTTTTCAGTAACTTGAATTCCAAGACAGAGCCCCAGGTGTAAAAAAAAATTAATTCCTAAGAAATGACGCAGTCATCTAATCACGTGGGCTCATTCATTACCCACAACATCCAGGGTCTCTCAGAACCTATACCCTTTTACAGGGATCTTATTGGTGGCCCAACATGACAGCAGATATTAAATGGTATGTAGATTCCATTCATCATTGTACACTTCATCCTGTCCGCAAGCCCACCCGCAGGTAAATTGTTACCTCTACCAATACCAAGGAGACCTAGGCCAAATTTGTCTTTGGACTTTATTGATGACCTATCCACATCACAGGGGAGCAATGCTATAATGATATTAATTGATTAAGCGTAAAAATTAGTATGCCTAATCCCACACCACACCTAACCTCTGCACCACATGTTAAACAGCAGAACTACTGTAGTGTTTAGTCAAATGTGCTCAGATTCTTTGGAATTCTAAAAGACAGTAAATGTCTGGGGACCTCAGTTCACATTAAGAGTGTACAGGTCAGCCTGACTTCAGGTTGTCATCCCAAAACAAATGGTCTAGCAGATCATACAAAACAAGAAATTGGTAGATATTTAGAAAAATACTGCGCCCAGAAACAGAAAGATTGGGCACAATTTTTACTGAGTGGAATATGAATAAAAATCCCTCATTCAGACATGAACTAAATTCCATCTACTCCAACAGACCAGGCCCTTGTCAGAGAGAAAGATCAAGAAGAAATAGAGTGCTGGGGGTGTGGGGTTCTGTCAGGACCGAGTCCTGTGCACTTAACAATGGCATGCAGCATAGAAACATGGTGAACAACATTCAAGGGCCAAAAGACTTCTAACTATCACATCTGTACACAATTTAGAGTATTTAAGAGACACTCCAATCCATTCTCAGTGTAAAGTATATATCCTGTTCTGAATAGGTCATAACAAAATAAATCTTTTTCACCTGGTACAATTTCTTCATGGTCTACTACTGTTCTAACTATTTAAATAATTTAAGCAGACTAGCACAGTGGCACGGATTGTAGTATTGGCGCAGTACAAAGGATTCTATGGTAAGATGTAGTTTTGGTACATGTTCGAGTGGATTTCCCCATCCCCATATACCCAAAGGAAAGACAAACAACCCACAGGTTGTCGTTGGTCTTCCGGCTGCTCCCGGCAAGGGGTCGCCACAGGGGAATATCCAGTCCACACTACAACTTGGCACAGGTTTTTATGCCGTATGCCCTTCCTGACGCAACCCTCCCATTTTATCCGGGCTTGGGACCGGCACTGCATCCAGTGGCTGGGGTTTTGGGCACTGGCTGGGAATCGAACGCGGTCCTTCCGCATGGCAGGCAAGACACCTACCACTGAGCCATCAGTGACCTACAAAACAAACCACAGGTAGACTGGTTAAAAAAAATGCCTCTTGATGTGAATGTGTGTGTGTTCATGGTGCCCTGCAATCATTCAAGTTGATTTGGGAAGGCTCTGCACTCACTGCAACACCATGATAGGGCGGTTTCTGAAAAATTAGAGGCTCTAATAGTAGCAAAGACTCGACAACTCCATACTAATATCATCCCTTTAGAATTTTATGTTCAGCAAGCAAAAATTTACCAAATAATGGTTATTATTTAGTGTACGCTAGCTTGCAGTTAACAGTGATGGCAATCACTGTATGATGATGAAGTCCCTCCAAAAGTCAAGGTTCTTTGGTTGAGGACCCTCTAACACCCACTCGGCTTGGAAATATTGTGACTGCGTAAGGTTAGTAAGTCAGCCCTCGCCCACAAAAAACATATGAACCATTTTCAACCAAGTCAGAAATCATCAATCCCATCCATAATGAGTGGATGACCTGTTCCGAACAGCCGCCGGCACAAAGTCTCGCTCACAAACCACACAGACTGTAGAATCAGAAATGGCATAGTCACTTAATTGATTAAAGTTCGACCACAGGGCCACGAAGTGATGATTCACAAATCTACAAGTGACTTACGTCTGAGACTGAGCGTGCATGGAGCTTTTTTTTATTTTTTTCAGGATGAAGCCTGAGGGAGATCAGCTAATCAGAGTCCACTATGATGTAATTAGCTCTCATGGGATTGAGCGTTGCTTACCGTAAAGAGCGCAAGAGTCGAGTTGTCAACAGGAAAACAGGCTCTGCACTAAGTACAATGGGTGAAGTAACAATATCTTTAGGCTATCTGTCAAACACTGAGTCTGGAAAGATATAAGCTGAAAAATAGTTTTGTGTCGTATGTAAAACCGTCATTTCTTAATCATACACAAGCAAATACTGCTACCACAGTGTTACAGTGCTATAGCATTCTGCCATTAACAGAGTTTGTTTCTGGTAAAATGAGGGCAAGATGCATATTAGTTCATTTTGACTCAATATCAGTGCAATAGAGCTACAATACGACATGAACTGCTGCATGTTCTCGCCACAACATAAGAGATAGCTTACTTTCACAAGTGTCTTGACATTGAGCTGCTTCCTATCTTTATCTCCTGATGAGGCACAACCCAGAGAACGTTTGGCTGTGTCCCAACTGGTACTGAGATTACGTTAAGGCAATATAGGTGATTTTAAATGTATTGGGACAGTTTTGGAATATTTGCAATGTGTAAGTTTTATTTCCATCAAAAAAGGAAATATTATAATTTATATCCCTAAAATTCTTGAGGGAATGAGAACCTAGGATACAAATTGAAGAAAAATGTTTCTATTGTATTCTAAAGAAGCATATCAGTCATTTCAATGGCAATTTGAGAGATTTTCTTATAAATTTCAACTTGTATATCCACTAATTATGTTTTCTAGGATTCAATCCCAAATAGGATAAAATGCAAAGTGTATGGTGTACAATGCCTTGTTCCACACACCATGTAGTCAGAGGGGGTAGAAGATATTTAGCATTGTATCACACGTTAGCTGTGATCAGAACAACATGGGCAGTTCAAATGCAATTCAGAATGACCAAACCTTAACCCTAGTGATTACTAAGGAGAATAAATGTTGTTTAAGATGACATAACATTAACAGATGTGTTTTCTTGCTGAAAGTGCTTCCGGTTTTGGCACACAGCTGCTCTCCCCTCATTTCAGTACTGCAGACTATACAGACCTACTTTCACACATGTTGTGACCAATAGTTAGTCTAATTAATGATTGTAAAAACGTGACACACAATGATACATAAATTTAAACATCCCAGTGCTGTTATGCTTTATACCACCACTCGAATAATGTCCCTCATCTGATCCGATTACTTTGGTCAGAACTAACTTTGGAAAAATTTAACTAGTTTTATTGTGAGGCCACAATCACATAAGTTTTGACTTGCATTTACCAGGTCAGAAAAAAAAGTGCTGTACAATTGACAGGTCAATAACTTGTATAGTAATTTATGGTGTTCCAATTAACTCAAAGTTTGAATCTTCCTAAATTCTATGTACATAACAGAACATAACAAATCTTTAGACTTTTACATTTTCATTTACATCCTGTCATTTGTCTTTCGAACAATTATCTATCTCGAGAAAGAAGAGTCAATGAAGTAATTGTGTTGTGGTTTGTGACAAGAAAGTCCATTCAGTAACCTTAAGGTATGTCCCAGCTGCCATGTATGACACTTAGACCAATGTGAACATAAATCTGTTATAATCATGCAACTTTAAAACAATACCAAGTAAAATGTGTTTAGAGTTTATAGTGATGATATGTCTTCTACCCACCAATGGCCAATCCAATTCTAGGCCTGATCCTATCAGCACTGACGTGGAAAGATGTCAATCCAGTACAAGCAGATATATTGAGTAATTAAATTCTGGTGGGCCATGACAGTAAGAGCTATTATCAATATCCTGCTTTTATGAGGCTATTAGATATGTGCATTATTTTTTAAAAGCTGATAATGTTTATTGTTTATTACGTCATAGGCGTATTTGTCATGCTTTGTTTTGGTTCTTTGATTCTTGGTTTGAGTTTAAATTTAAACTGGGTATCTTTGGTTGAAGTGATAAGATCGCCTATCTGTGCAAATAGAACAGTATAAAGTGTCAGAATTTATTTATGCCTTTTTAAATTGGCAGGGCATTATTGAATCATGTTCAGGGATTAGACTCCACCGAGTGAATTTCACTTTTGTCTACTGACGACAGACTGGATGAGCTCATCAGACCTCACAATTGTCTTGCTGACCTGTTACTCAGCAGGATCTGTTGGTAATAATTCGTCTATTAAACCAGTGTGTATTGGGACTGTGCGTATTGCTATCACGCCCCCCAGTGTTCATTAACAAAATGACACATGCAGCGCCACAGATTAAGAACAACCTAAGACATATGCAAAAATAAACTGGTCTCATGACAATCATTTTTATTGGCAATATGTGAACATATTAGACATGGATAAAATATTTAATGCATCTAGGTGAACCTTGTCAGTGTATTATGAGGTCAGTGTATTAAAGGGAGAAGCAGATGTTTGAGATGGGTCGGGAGTCGAACATGTTGTCAGGGCGGGTGAGATCACGGATAACTCTGAATCATCAACTTTATAGTGCAGAGAGGGGACCTGAAGGGGGAAACTGGGACACCCTTAACTATAAGTGAGGGTGAAAATTCTTACACCACAGGGAAAAGGATGTCAGGTGTGTTGCACAGTGTATCTATAGTAACAATAAACAACATAAACAACTCAAATTCTTATTTTAAATATGGCATGTGTATACTATGATTATAACCTTTCTCTCTCTCTTTCTCTGTCTCACTTCTCTATACCGCTTATACTGTCTCGGGTTGCGGGAAGGGGACTCGTGGCACCAGGGAGGGTACACCCTGGATGGAGTGCCAAACAATTGCAGGGCATTTCATATGATATTAAGTGTTATACTGTGACCTTTAGTGTGCATTAGTGTTTATTTGGTCTAGTTGTCATCACCAACAACAATGTCTACATTGCTTAAAAAAAAGGTAAAAAGAGTGAATATACATTAAATTCGTTAAAAACTTAAGTAAAGTAACCACTGCAACCAGGCAATGATTAGTCAACTTTATGTGAATATGTAACATGAGAGATAATTATTCAGCATCATGCACAAGTTATACAATGTATCATGATTCTATTTGAGTTTGATTTAAAACAATAATGCGGGGACCTTATGTAAAGTGTAACTTTTATAGCATTTTGTTCCTTTCTTAAAAATTTTACCACCCATGTCTATAAAAAAAAACTCAAGCATTTTATACTTACTTAAAAAAAAAACTGATATGTATTGCAATCTTATTACAGATGATATGTATAAGACAAGACTTTGGTGTGTGTTTGCATAAATGTAAGCATCGCTAACCCCATAGATTATGTATTCTACTACTATAACCTAGTTCTCTGATTGGCAGGAGGTTCTTCCTGATCCAGACCCCACAGGAAAGTCCGCAGACGTGTTACTTCCTTTTGGAGCTCAGGGTTTGGGATTGGCTGAGTAAGGTCCAAGCTTGGCGTTTCATTGGGCAGGATGAGAGGTGGATGATCTAGGAAGCTCTCAAAAATATCTAAATGTAAAATATATAAATATATAAATAAATAAATAAATATATATATATATATATATATATATATATATATATATATATATATATATACATACACACACACACACACACACATACATATATATATATATATATATATACTCAGCAAAAAAAGAAACGTCCCTTTTTCAGGACTGATAACAACAATAATGTTGTAAAAATCCAAATAACTTTACAGATCTTCATTGTAAAGGGTTTAAACAATGTTTTCCGTGCATGTTCAATTAACCATAATCAATTAATTAACATGCACCTGTGGAATGGTCGTTAAGACCTTAACAGCTTACAGAAAGTAGGCATTTAAGGTCACTGTTCTAAAAACGCAGGACACTAAAGAGACTTGTCTACCGACTGTGAAAAACACCCAAAGAAAGATGCCCAGGGTCCCTGTTCATCTGCGTGAACATGCATTAGGCATGCTGCAGGGAGGCACGAGGACTGCTGATGTGGCTAGGGCAATAAATTGTCATGTCCGCACCGTGAGACGCCTAAGACAGTGCTACAGGGAGACAGGAAGGACAGCTGATCATCCTCGCGGTGGAAGACCACGTGTAACAACACCTGCACAGGATCGGTACATCCGAATATCACACCTGCGTGACAGGTACAGGATGGCCACAACAACTGCCCGAGTCACACCAGGAACACACAATCCCTCCATCAGTGCTCAGACTGTCCGCAATAGGCAGTCCATGAGGAGGAGATGCACTGCAGGACTTCAAGCAGCTGGTGGCCACACCAGATACTGACTGGTACTGGTACTTTCATTCAGGGCCACATTGTGAAACATTTTTAGTTTATGTCTTATGGTGTTGACTCTTTTAGTGTTCATACAAATATATACACATTAAGTTTACTGAAAGTAAAAACAGTTGAAAGTCAGAGGACGTTTCTTTTTTTGCTGAGTATATATATATATATATATAAAATTTGATCGATAATCCGTTGAGCAGAATCAGCTACTTACCGCCTCCAAGGTCGGTGCCTGGTGGTGGAGCCCAACAGGAAGGTGGAGCTCTGGCTGGTCCTAGCTTATAGTGAGTCAGTAGATGGTGAAGCTGTGCAGGGCTTAACAAGGCATGCTCGTCCTGTAGGTTGGCCCAGGATGACTGACAAGAGAGCCAAAGACATGGAAAATTAGATTTTGACGCTTGGCTTTGAAGATCTTACCAAACTTCTGTAAAAAGTGTTTTCTAAGGCAACGACTTTGCTTAGAATTTGGCTCAAGCCCTAGGCCTGTACCCTTTTAAACACATTAGTTCAGTGTTTAAAAGAAAGCTCCAGTTTGGGTCCATTCCAAGGACACTGAAATGACCATTCTCGAATGTTCTGTTGCATTTATCCATATGATATAATTTATCACAGAGGATATTCCACTTTTGCTCTTAGACTTTTACCTGGATAAGGCGAGTCTTAGGAATGCACAGGAAGTTGACAGTGTTTGACAGCTTTTTAAGGAATTCTGAGGCAATATCTCCAAGTCCCGCTCCCTGTAGCCAATCTAGAACCAGGTCCAGATTAGTGCGAATCTGCACCGCACGTGACCAGGAAAACAGACTGTCTGGAACAACAGGAAGAACACAAGCATGTTAAGAACAGCAGTAAACACAATACACATTTTTCATTTTATATGCATAAAAGTATGGATTTTTGTGCACTAAATGAAGCTTTATCATCACTCGGGTTCTTTCTCTCTCTCTCTCTCAGCATATACTAAGTTAACAAAGAAATATAAAACACTAAAGTGATGCTACCTCTCTCAAGCAGGGTGTTAAGGAGCGATGTGTTGGTGAAGAAGAACAGGTAGCCGAAGGTCTGGGAGGTGAGAGGGGGAGAGAGGCAGGCTTCACGTGTCAACTGCAAGGAACAGCGATACACTTCCACCAGCCCTGCTACAGTAGGGGGTAGGTTCGATACATCACTTTCCTCACTGCCCTCTCCTTCACTTTGGTGACTATCTCCATCTCTCGCGCCAGGCTTCTCCTTCTCTTTTTCTTCACCGGAGAAAGGGTTGGTGTCAAGTAGAGCAGGGAGGAGGGAGTACAGGGTCTAATGAAGAGCAAGAACAAGAAGATGCAGTTATTTCCTTTGAGCTGTCAGTTAAACCTTTAATATCTTAAGGCACTATACTGTACATGAACTGCCTTTTACCTTGGTCAGGTGATAAACACACTGCTGGAAAGTGTGCATGATGACATCATCCAGCTGCGCCAGTGCATCAGAGCAAGTGTCCATATCAGCTGACAGAACAGGGTCACCAGGCGCTAAATGTAAGCACACGACAGAACTTACGTATTTATGAAAATTGGAAGAGATCCATGGGAGTGTATTTACAAATCAGAGATATATTTATAAAAGTATATGAGAAAGGAAGAAGGTCAGATTAGGCCACAGTGTGTATTTTAATGCCTTCCACACAATAGAAAAAAATAAGCAGCAATTCAGCACACTAGATAGCCGATTATTTCCATATGCAAGTAGTTCCAGCACAGCTTTGTTTGTTTTACAGCTGCAAATAATTAGATAGAGGAGAATATAAAGTGCATGTCTGTTTTGACTACTGTGTTGAATACAAACAGCAGCATGAGAAAATGTGATGTGGAGACAATGATTCAAGCCTACAGAGACATAACAGTTTTATCTTGCCAGATAGCATGCTGTGTTTACTTTTTTTTTTTCATATATTACGTATTTATATTTTTAGACTGAATGCACATTGTGTAAATGTACAGTATCTGTTAGCTGAGATAAACTGCTTCTGCTTTTTTTTCTCACCCTCAAACTCCCATTCCTTCTCCAGAGTCTCCACTTTGACCTGGAAGAAGTTAAGGAGCTCTGTAGCATTGGACATCCAGAACATGAGAGGTCGGAGGTCAGAGGAGAGATTCTGCACGCTAGGCGGAGGAACGTCAACCTCGGACTCCGGAGAGCTACACACACATATATACGCGCATGATTATGACCTCAATAAAAATGCAAAACACATTTATTTATTCTATTCATGGAGAGTAGTGGACTGATGATGATCCAAAAAATTAAATATGTTACTGATATTAATTGTATTAATCAGAAGGCAATATAAAACACATAAAAGAATGTAGATTTGAGTTATGCAGAGAGGGGAACAAGGGAAGTTTAAAGGGCTTTGAACAATACAATTCTAATTCTAATACAATCATTTGCTAAAACTAGCTATGAGGACACATACTGTAAGTCTAAGAACCTGCCAATTCAGAAAGTTTTATACTGCAGCCTTCCAATGCAACAAAATCAGCAGTAATGTCTGATACTCAACTGACCCAAGGACCTGAAATAAGTAGGGTATTTAAGTTTGTGCTTGGACTTAATCTTCCGTTACCTTTAGCTCCTATGGTGCTATTGCAGAATAACTTTTTGTTGAGAACCACCAAACATCTGAGATATCTACATATAAAAAGTCTGTGGACACCAGACTATCAAACCCATACATGAGCCTTCCCTAAACTGTTAAAAACACAATTATATGATATGTCTTTGTATGCTGTAGCATTCCAGCTTTCCTTTATGACGACAAAGAAGAACTCTAAACCTGTCCCTGCATGACAATGCGCCGGTGCACAAACCGAGCTCCATGAGGATGTTGGTTTGGCAAGATCGGAATGGATGAACTCAAGTGACCTGTGCAGACTTCTGACCTCAAGCCCACTAAACACCTTCAAGATGGGCTGCAATTCCGAATGCAGCCAGTGTCAGACCTTTGTGTATGTTCTTGTGCTTGAACAAGCACAAAAAACTTACTTAATCACCCACTCATCGTCTATACTGCTTTATCCTGTCTATCTCAGGAGACTCAGGGCATGAGGCGGGTACACCCTGGACAGGGTGCCAGTCTATTGAAGGCAACACACATACACTTACATGATCATTCACACACTAGGGGCAACTTGGGAACACTAATTAACCTAATCAGTCTTCGGACTGGAAACCCACCCGGGAGAACATGCAAACAGTGCATAAGTGTCTAAAAACTTCTGGCCACATAGTAAATTATGTAAAATGGAGTGTGTATCTCCCATAATAAAAAATATGAGCGTTTATGAGGACACTTAGTGTTAGTTGCGGTAATGTTAGCTGGTTGCAGTAATGTTAGTGGATAAATTGTACGTGCCATTTCAGTATGCTTTTACAGTCATCAATGATATGCAAGAAAAAAAAACACAATGAGTACATGCACAGAGAGAGAAAATTGTTAATGCAACACAACTAAGTAGTCCAATCTAGGTCAAAATGGAAGCAATGTACTGTGTAATGCACATTCAGCATTACGATATATTTTTATTGTATATTTCATTATTGTATAATTAATGAAATAGGTCACATTTCCACAGCATGAAACTTATTAAAACTTTAAATGCAATCTCTCAGGCACTACAGTAGGTTAGACACATAACCCACTATTACAGTATATTCTGTAATATTCTGTCTATATTGTTTTATTTTTTAGAATAAGGCCAGCCCACTGACCCCTATTCCACAGAAAAGCCAATGCAGATAAGTTGCCGAAAAAAAGTAAATGCTGGATATATATCTTAGAAAGATATCAGAACACCCAGTGCATCACAGCCTGCTGCGTATAAGGTTTAGCAGGCAAGGAGTTCAAGGTGGTTGACCTGTCTTCCAAATTCCCCACATCCCAATCTAAGCACCAAATTGAGCTCCTGGGGGATGCGGCTAGACAAACAAGTCCAATGCACGTAGGCCCCACGCTGAAACTCACAGCATCCCAAGGATCCGCTGCCAATGTCTCGATGCCAGACATTCCGGCAAGTCCCCTTGTGGGTTAATGCTTCAAGGGGGCCAGAGCTGCCCAGCAACACAAGGGAAAACTAAAACCTGCAGTATGTGGGTTTTCACTGAATCAAATTAATCTTCTAAGCATAATGTATGTTTTTTTTTTACAGTTACATTTTTATTCTAAGGTTTATTATTCAGTGAAGCTACATTGCATTGTAAGTGTGAGGTGAGAAGGTGTGGAAGCATTCACTGTTTCTTGTAGTTTAGAAGGTGAAGGTGTTTACGGATGAGGCTGTGATAAACAGGATGGCATGTCAAGCAATTCACATACAAAAATAAGATTCAGAGGTCGTTCTTACGTTTGTGTGGGATGTTTGTCTCCAAACTCTTTAATGTTCTCCTGAAACATGGATAATAACACATACAGAGAAAAAGAGAGAGAGAGAGAGAGAGAGAGAAAGAGAAAAGATTAGAGCAGACTGGGATAAATGTTTGGGTGGGTATGTTTGGCAAATGTGTCCGGACAATGACAGCACATTTTCCAAATGGGTGGAAATGACATCAGTCAACCTCTGTTTACAAACTCCAGCAAAATACCAGTGAAAGCCCATGTGTGTGCAGCTGTGGCTCCTCAAACCACAGCCTTCTCCAGGCCCGGCTCTTCATAGCACACACACATGCAGACACGCACACACACCCTGTTGTCATCAAAAATCTTTTTGCTGCAATTCTGTTTCAGTTTTATCATTTCTTTTCTTTACTCTAGATGTCCTTACATGTGGTCTTAACAGAACAGTGGCATAACAAACCAAACATGTATCGAGGGTAACAAGTGCTGTTTATTCCACTGTGCTGTTGAATCCTCGGTTCTGATTGGACCGAAAGAGTTGGTCAATATTCTATGACTCTGACAGTACATAACATGTTTATGTTAATGTGTGCATTTTTATACATAAGTGTTTCTATAGCAACAGCTTACTTGTTTGGTGGATGCTATAAATAAGCAGAATTACAAAAAAATGGTGTAAGTTTTGATCCGGTTGGATTTTCTGTGAGGGGACATTTATTTAGCATTTTTGGACGGATTCTCCAGTGTAAGTGCTTGTAACTGCCGGAGGTAATGATGCAACTTCAACTTTCTTACAAGTTTTCAGAATGTGTTTTTCAGTTTGAGTAACATGACAAGATGCATCTTTTGTATTATGAACATTAACTAAAACATTCAATGTGTTGTTCTTTAATAAATTTAAATGTATAGGCAGGTTGGCAAAATGCTGTGCTAAACAAGAAGTAAAACACTGTCCACAAAGTGGATATACTGAATAAAAAAAATCACTTTTTAAAATGATAAAATATAATCAACTTCATGGTGATAATGATATTGCACCAATCCACAGTTGCTTATTTGTCTATAAAAGCATGCCCAGAAATGTTTTATTCCTCCTATACTGTATAATTTGTAAAAACAAATTGTGAAAGTAAAACAAAAAGAGATGATAACAGATTCTATATTCTCACCCACACAATCGCCTTTATCTGATTGGCTGCCTTCAACAGCAGCTGGGGTGTTAGTGCAGGATCCAGATGTTTGGAGGCATGGTCAATCATGAGTGACAGCAGATAAGCTGGTGCTAACGGACCTCCACCTGAATCTGGAGTCGAATTCTTTGAGATAATTTCCTAAAACAAGAATATAAAGTAAACAAGAATGTAAAGTCATTGTTTGGTAGCTGTTGTTGTAGTACTCTGGTCAAATAATGACGAATTAAATTGTACTGTAGTTGTAGTTTTTTTTCTTTTAAAAAGTATTACGGTAAAGTAACCTCACTTACTTATCTTCTATACCGCTTTATCCTGTATTCAGGGTCGCAGGAACCTGGACTGCAAGGTGGACTACACCCTGAACAGGGTGCCAATCCATCGCATGGCCCATACACATACTATGGGCAATTTGGGAATGGCAATTAGCCTTATCTACATGTCTTTGGACTGTGGGAGGAAACCAGAGTACCCAGAGGAAACCCACCAAGCACGGGGAGAACATGCAAACTCCATGCACACATAGACGGGAATCAAGCCTGGCCGGGAATCGAACCCAGATCCCGGAGGTGCAAGGCAACAGTGCTAACCACTATACCACCTAAAGTAACCTAATTAAAATAAAAATAACTATATATACATGTATACAATTGCAGCTATAACTAACAGTAGCATGTATACCAGTTATTGTACCTGTAAGAGGACATCTGCATGATGTGCTTGAAATTTCAGTACTGCCTCAGTCGATCCCAGATATTTTCTGAGAACTTCCTGTCTGTCCATCATGTTCCCAGGGCCAAAGGAAATCGTCGCGTCAGCTTGCACCGGTAGAGCCAATGCTAGTGGTGGGGCCGGGGTCACTCTGGGGTCACGATAGAGGAAGACGAAGTGGCTGCCGAGACCAATGAGATCTCCAGGCTTAAGGACAGCCTCTCTGTACAGCACAACTCCATTATGACTGACAGCCCCTCCTCTGAATGGGCGCAGCAGAGCTATGGGAACAATAGCGAGTAGTTTAATGGATCATGAGTTCAAACTGATTTGCCGTTTAAATATTTTTAAAGAATGGCTCTAAACCAAAATGTTACTAGGCCAGGAGTGCACAGCTGTATTTTTGGTTCACTAACAGTTTTCTTGGTCTAATGCATCTAATTCAAGCGTACCAGTTATTCAGAAGACAAACTGATGTCTCCAGCAAAACAGCTGGACTCAAACAGCTGGAGTCATTGAATCAAGGTGGCTCCATAAACACAAAGTAATAAACTGCACTTTTTAAATGCATATAGTGAAATATATACAAAGGTCTTAAATGTTCTAACAGAAGCTTAAACATTTACATATGCTTAATCATTTCACTGTGCTATGATATCTTCACTGTGCTATGATATCTTTAGTGAAACAATACAGGTGTCTAGGAGAAATTTTATGTAGAGTTGGTTCATGTTACAATAACTGATTGTCTGCCATAGTAGTACATTACTGTAGCATTTTGTAACCAATCTATTTGTAGTTTTAGAGCAAAAAACGTATCAAAAGAAGCAAGAGGTATTAAAGGCAGTTATAAAATATTTTTGCATATTTATGCATGGTTTCTTTAAGTCACAAAGGTATTAAATAGCACAAATGGCAAAAATTTATGTCTATCGAAACACTAACTATAACTCCAGGTTTTTTTAATAGATATATATAAAACAATATAAAGGTTTTAATTTTCAATGCAACAACAGACTTTTATCACGTTTCGCTGTTAAACCGTGCAAATGTGTATTATCTTGTTCAGAAACTGTCCGATGGCTAAATGAAATAGGTTTCATTTGCTAGGGGTCAAAATATCTAAGACCCAAAGCTGAAAAAAATGTGATCAGTTTGTTACAGTGGGTAAAAAACTCCATTTTAGTTTTATATTAATGGTCAACTTATTGGGCTAAATCAAGCAAATAAAACAATTTAGGAGATTTTAGATTATTGGAACTGGGTTAAAAACCCTTCAAAACATTATCAAAAACTGAGAGGTTAATGCAGAACCATCTTGTGAAAGAAATGTGGTCGAAAAATAGATTATAAATGAAGATCACTTAAACACGTGGTGAATTTGCATGGTAAAATAAAAATCTACAGTAACCATAGCTCTTTTTAATAATGAAAGTAAGAGCATTACCATACAAACACACAATGTTATGAGATCACACAACATTGGGACTGGATAAGAAAACCACTTGTTAGTGAGACTAATCAGAAAAGGCTCCAGTTTATTAGAGAGCTTAAAGATTGCACTTTGGATGAATGGGAAAATGTCATGTGGTCTGATAACCCCAGGTTGAGCCTATTCCTGTAATCAAAGCTAAAGGTGAAATGTTAGAATATACAATTTCTTTTGACCAGACACTGTATGTCCCTCAATCTAGATTAACCTAGTTTAATCACTATATAAGCAAAGTACACAACTGACAATAACACCCAGTTCGCAAACTGTTGACACAAATTTAGAAACACACAATTGCACACAATATATTTGCATTACAATTGCCCCACAATGGAACTAAGAAACTGTTGTAGCATAACAATAGCCCTGTTCATATACTGAGGTCAGTAAAGACTTGGTCTACTAAGGCTGGTTTGGAAGAATTGGCTTATTTAGAATCCTGACCTCAACCCACTTCACACCAGGCCTGATTGCATGATACCAGTGCACAACCTCTTTTGTGTGAGGCTAAATGCAGTCACAATCAGGGCTGGTGCCAGGGCAGGGGGTAAAGGTCTCCAAGGGAAGCAATGCTTACAAAACCAATGAATCCCTCAATTTCTAATCAAGTAGCATTACACTTGCAATTTAAAACAAACCCCTTGAATTTTTCCACACATAAATGTATTTTATTGGAATTTCATGTGATAGTTCAACACAAAGTGGTGCATAATTGTGAAGCAGGAGGAAAACGATAGCTGGTTTTCAATTTTTTTTTTTTTTTTTTACAAACAAATATGGGAAGTGTTGCATGTATTTGTATTCAGCTCCCTTGAATCAATACTTTTCAGAACCAACTTTTGCTACAGTTACTGGTACAAGTCATTTGGGGTGTGTCTGGCAGCTTTGCACATCTAGATGGTAAATGTTTCGCTATTCTTCTTTACAAAATAGCTCAAGCTTAGTCAGATTGGACGGAGAGCATCTGCGAACAGCAATTTTCAAGTCTTGATACAGATTCTTAATTGGATTTAGGTCTGGACTTTTACTGGGCCATTCCAACACATAGATGTGCTTTGATGTAAACCATTCTATTGTAGCTTTGGCTGTATGTTTAGTGTTGTTGTCCTGCTGGAAGGTGAACCTCCACCCCAGTCTCAAGTATTTTGCAGACTCTAACTGGTTATGTTCTAAGATTGCTATATATTTGGCTTCATCCATTTTCCCTTAAACTCTGTCCAGTTTCCCTGTCCCTACTGAAGAAAAGCATCCCCGCAACATGATGCTTCCACCACCATGCCACTTATGGCTTACCTTCAACAATGGCTTTCTTGTTGCCATTCTTCCATGAAGGCCAGATATGTGAAGTACATAACTAACAGTTGTCCTTTGGACAGATTATCCCACCTGAGCTGTGGATCTCATGGGCCTTATGGCTGCTTCTCTGATTAATGCTCTCCTTGCCTTGCCGCGCCATGTCTTAGTAGGTTTGCAGCTGCACCACACTTTTTTCTGTTTTCAGATAATGGATTGAACAGTGCTTCGAGTTGGTCAAAGCTTGGGATATTATTTTATAATCTAGCAATGCTTCAAACTTTTTCATAACTTCATCCCTGACCCATATGGTGTGTTCCTTGGGCTTCATGATCGTGTTTGTTCACTAATGTGCTCTCTAACAAACCTCTGAAGGCTTTACAGGACCGTTGTATTCATACTGAGATTAAATTACACACAGGTGGACACTAATTACTAATTTAGTGACTTATGAAGGCAATTGGTTCCACTGGATCTTAGGGGTATCAGAGTAAAAGGGGCTGAATACAAATGCAGACCACTCAAACTTTTTAAACAACATTTATCATTTCTTCCACTTCACAATAATGTGCCACTTTGTATTGGTCTTTCACATAAAATCCAGATAAAATACATTTTACGTTTGTGAATGAAACATGACAAAATGTTTAAAAGGTCAAGGGGTATGAATTCTTTTGCAAGGGATTGTATCTGAATGTACTAGGTGAGCATTTGGGGGCATTGCACTCCCTGCCCATGTGTAGAACTGTAGATATTCGATGATCATCTGTCTATATACCTTTGACTATACCGTCACAATAAGAATGATTTCTGCTATACTGTGTTTGGAATTTATAGATTTATGATATGTGTTTATGAGGTCTGGGACAGCTGTAATACCTTGACCGAAGGGCTGCTCAGGGACAGCTGTGTCCCTCCTGACAAGAAGGTGACGGACGAGCAGGTCAGGAGCTGAGAGGAAAGTATCAACTCTAAGAGCCCTCTTCCCTTTCCGTTCCCTCTCTCTGTCCTTCTCCCTCTCGCGAAATGTCGGCTTCCGTCCGAAAACGTGGGTGTGGCTCGCCATGATGTACAAAACAAAATCCTGATTGAACAAGATGTAAAAACCAGAGTCAGAAAGAGAAGGAACAGAGGTGAAAGAGAGAGGGATGTAAAGAAAAAATATTGTTGCTATTTTTAGTGTGGTTGATAAGGAGTATCGAGCCAATCTTCAAACTTAAGTTGATCAGAAAGGCAGATGCGATATGCAATGAAGTGCGTTACAGTTTTCAACAATGTGGTCTTGTGTGAGATCATTGTGCAGTCAGGCAATATGGAGACACAGCGGGTTTATAGAGCTATTGTGTAGCCTGTGTGGGCACTGAAAGCTTCTGTTTAGATGTTGTGTGCTCTGTGCTCAACGCCCCATCCAAATGTATGAAAGAAAAGATGGTATGCTGTGATAATGGGGATGCAGGTATGATGTCAGGGGGAGCAGTGTGATAGGGTTGTGCTGCATGTCTAGCCTTGCTTTGGTCATAGCCCTGTAGTAACAGGAAGTAAGGACGGTCTGTAGGTGGAAGGATCAGGCTCTGGGACATCACTTCTAGGTCACAGGCATCTTTATCGTCTTCAGCTGTTCGTGTCTCATCCCCAACCCGTGGTCCAGTCACCTTTGGTGCAAAAGATATATGCTGCTTATTAAAATATTTAAAATCGCCACATTCAGTAAAACAGATCAATTAATGCAAAACAAGTCTTCATCAGATCCTATATCATTTTTTTATATATCAATTTATAACAAACTAAGAAAGTAACGACTCATCTGAGATTGCCAGTGACATCTTAGAAACCTGACTTGGAAAACATGATCCAAATATTCAATAGTGTAAAAATGTGGGATTTGCCTGAAATGGTACATATATTGTTGATTTTTGTACTTAATCAGGACCCAAGTTTAAACAGTAACAAATGTTTTATTTTATATGTAAAACTATTCTGGAGCCACAGGAACCCAATCCCAATGCAGTTCATTGATACTTTTGTATTTCCCAAGTTCTCCTTCTGTGACCCTCTGTAACTCTCACCTGTCCTGGCTCTGTTGCAATCATGCTCACAATGTTCTTCCTGTCCTGTGCTCCACCACTGCCTGTTGCATTGCCACTACGTCTGGAGTCGTTGTTGGCCTGGTTTCCTTGTCGACGTCTGAGTGTCAGGTTCATGTCACTGATGCTCCTTCTGAGTTCAGTATTGCGCCCCCGATGACCTCGTTCCTCATCTGGGCCACCACCTGAGGCCATGCGACTCCGTCTCCAGCGCACTGTATGTAACAATACAAACAGTACATAGCATGTTTCATTTCTCTTCTATCAGTTCTACTCGCTCATTCTCTATGCCAGAAAGAACATGCACATCCCTGAAGACTCGGAGTGCCATAAGAAAACACACTCACACACCACAGGCAACTTGGAAAAAATTGAATAGCCTAATCTGCATATCTTTGGACTGTGGGAGGGATCCGGAGTACCCAGAGAAAATCCACCAAGCACACACAGACTCAAAGGCACACAGACCTCAAATCCTTGACCTTGGAAGTGCGATTACACAGTACTAACCACTGTACCACTGTGCCGCCTCCTTTGTTTCTCATTTCATAAAATTTTAGGCTTAAATAAAATAGAGAAAAGAGAAATACTCAATTACAGTGGAAAGTTTGCTTTTGTGTTTTGCAGCTGTTTTCAATTTCTTAATCTGTGTGGTATATAAACAAAGTTCCATATAAACATTTGTGTTTATGCATAGAGATGTAATACATGGGCATTTATTTGCGAAGGTTTTTAATATACTCTGCCCCCATGCTGCAAAAGTTTATACATTTTTTTTTTGTGTGTGTGTGTGTGTAAAAAGGACATTCATAACTGTATCTGGAGTTTGTATCGTAATTCCAATACATTCACTTTGGTCCTTTTCTCACCTTGGTAGTTCTCTCCTTCCCTCTCCCTTTCCCTCTCTTTTTCTCTCTCCTCCCTCTCATACTCGTCACGCCGCTGGATCTCGAATCGACGTTCGAAGCCCTCCTTGGGCCTCCACATGTCGACTAGCAGCAGGGGACATTCCCAAGGTGCTACACCTCTCCGGCATTCAGTCTGCCATTGTAGAGCTCCATCTGCCTGCTGAATGGGCTTTCCAATGACATCACACAACAGGAAGTCCTCTGGAAAATGCTTCTGAAGAGCTGAGCAGGTGCACAGGACATTGTGACATTTTAAGGAAGTTACATTAATACTGGCAGGTAGAAGATCTAGTACAAGTTGTAGTTGAGCTACGTTGTGTTCTCAGGCGAATTTTTGGGTTGGGTTTTTTAAAAAGCGTTAACCTATGATACCCAGAACTCTCTATGGTCTATAACAAGAAGTGATGTCTGGCAAACTTACCTATGTCATCACTCTCGTTCTCCCGCTCTCTCTCAGTGTATCGGGTGATGACTTGTTGGATGAGCTGTTGTGCTGTAGAGTGGATATTAGCCAGCAGGCTACGGTAGTTAGCTCCACTTGAGAGAGCATCTCCATAAATTTTCACTAGACCTGGGGCAGATGATGATGCAGGGGGCAGGTAGTGATGCTGTGATGGAGTGGCTGAATGAGCCCACAACTCTCTCTCACGTTCTCCAATGGCTCGATCACGATCGCTGTTGGACCGCCCTCTCAAAAAGAGGTGAGACAGTCGCTTGGCACGAGACTGCTGATTGGCTGGCCGAGGACGAAGGACGGTGGGGTTAGGTGAAGGAGAGGGTGGAGCAACAGAAGGACTAGAGAAAGACAGGGCAGCAGGAGGTGCTGGGGGCGGGGCCTCAGGCACAGAGGCTGCATCTGAGCTAGTAGTAGATCTGAGGAAGCAAATGTAAAAAAATTTAGTTTCTTATAAAGGAACGACAAACATCCATATACAGCAAAGTTTGGGTTTCTCGTTAGAACATTTGAGTTTCTTCACTTCAGAAACCCTACATCATACGCAACCACAGTCATAGCTTCTCCCTCACAAATCACAAGTCATAATGTCCTTACCAGCAAGAAATGCATTAAATATACGCTCGCATTTAGTGAAATTAATATGTTTCTTCTGTGTGATCAAAACCAGGCATGTTTTTAAGAGAGTTTGAAAGTCTTGCCTGCATTTTTGAACAGCTCAACAGCTATTAAGTTTCTGTTTAGGGTTTTGGAAACAAATTAAGCGTTTGGTGAAATGTCTCTTAGGGCCTCACTGTTTGCTATAAAATCTGGAGAGTACTGGTGCAGGAGTGGAGAAAGACATTCACTGTCCTTTGTGTTTCATTGCATTCCATCACAGAAAGAAAAACAGACATATGTATTACAAAAACACAACACCACAACATTGCAGATTCATTTTCCCCTCCCTGTTACGTCCAGAACACTGACTTGACTGATGCTGCACTTGGCCAACGTGCTCCCAGCTTGGCAAAGTGTTTCCGCGGGGAATTTATCCACAAACCCACAGGGAAATGGAGCTTGCTGAAGCGAGGACTACCAGACTCCTCCATCTTGGTAGTCTAGCTAAGAGAAAACAACAAAATATAAAACAATAGAGGAAATTGTAAGATTAAGCGAGTTAGATCGAGCAGATAAGGACGAAGATAAAAACATGAAAACTCATGAAGGGTAACACAACAACAACAAAAGAGTTCACTGAGCTCATAACATGAGTCATCTTTTAAGATTTTAATATCGTTAGGATTTTTTTTCTTTTTGCTTGTGATTAATCTTTTGCTCCATTGTCCTTGGTCAAATCAGCTTACAGTGTCTGAGTTATTGGCAGTATATGACATCAGCCAATAGGCGACAGGAAATCCTGAAATATCCTTTCGAGTAATCAGGACGTGCAAGGTCGAACATTTTTCCTGGTATTTTCAGCTTTAAGTAAAACCTCAGGAAAGCAAAAAAGTACTTTGATGTTTTTATGAAAAATGACTTTTATTATTTTCCAATCATGTCTGCAAATTGAAGAAATTGGTTTGGCTGTGCAACTCCTGAATTAGGCATACATCTGAGATAAAAGCTGTCAGTCCACACCAAGGAACCAACATAGTGTTAGTAGTATTGGTATTTTATTAAGGCCTTACCTTAAAAACCAGATATAATAATTACTAGAAACATTAAAACATGACAATATCATAACAGTTTAATAGTATTAAAATTGACAGTCTGAGGCCCTGAACAGCTGCATTCACATTGCAAGCACTTTTATTGATCAGTTTGCCTTTATTTCGTATGAAAATCTTTTTAAACATTTGTTATCTGACTCCTACTGACATTTGAGACTTGATTTTTGAGACATTTTGACACTTGACATTGATATAAAAAATAAATGTCTATATAAAATTTAGTCTAACTTCAAAGTAACCAATTTAAAAACAATTAAACATTGAAAAATCAAATGAAAATACGAATTACATTTCAAACAGTTTTTATATGAAGTATAAAGTAAGCATTTCCTCTCACCAGCGGATGACACTCAGTCTGACTCACTCACTGCGACACGTTTGGATTAAATCTGATAAAATCTCCTTAAACAATGCTGTCGTCCTGATGATTCTTGCTATAGCAAGCAAATATATTTAAAACCTTTCGACTTTTAATCCAAGTTTTGTGTCCTTATTTCAAAGAAATGATGGTTGATAAGTCCATTTTTTTGGAACGGCCTTACTATGCTTGATCCCGGATTCTCTCCAGGCCAAATCAATTTTCTGGTTCTCCAACCATTTCTTTAAAAAAAATAAAAAATACTATTTTAAACACATTTCCCCACACTTCTAAACGTCTTCTTTTGCTTTTTCTCTGTTTGGCTGCCTCGTTTGTTCTTTCACTCCTGATTTGTGCCTATAGATAGAGAAGCAGGCCCATTGTTCTTAGTGACAGAATTTCCTTCCCCCCTTTCTGGACAACACCTATATCCTGAGAGAGAGAGAGAGAGAGAGAGAGAGAGAGAGAGAGACGTATAATGTAGAAATATTATTTTAAATAAAAATGGACATGATGTGAGCCAGGAATTCAATGTCACATTAAATACCACATTATAGTGTTGTACTGGGTCAGACTGGACACATGTAAGCTCTGTAGATTATATATATATATATATATATATATATATATATATATATATATATATATATATATATATATATATTATATAAGATGGTTTAAAACTGCAGGTGCAATAAAGCTTTGCTACAGTAGTCAAACATATCACTATTTATTCATATACCACTTATCCTTATACAGGGTCACAGTGGCCTAGAGCCTATCCCAGTAGACTTACGACACAGGGGGTGGGTACACTCTGGACAGGGTGCCAAACCATGGCAAGACACACACACTGTTGGTAATTTGGGATCGTAAATGAGCGTATAATTCTGCATCTGGCTGTGGGAGGAAACCGGAGTACATGGAAGAAACCCACCAAGCATTGTGAGAACATGAAACTCCACACACAAATAGACCTAAGGTGGGAATTGAACCCTCAACCTTGAAGGGCCAAGGCCACAGTGCTAACAACTACATCATCGTGATGCCAAATCTATATTTTGCATTTATGCTGAAAAGGTCTACTGTTGCCATTTAAGCCCCCAGAGAAAGGATATTTTACATATTGGGTGAAAGTATTGATCCAGTATTGATTGTATTTTTTTATTTTTTTTTTTGCATTTTTACCATAATCTTCCCAGTCACTGTACCTGACCAGTTTGAGAGGAATGTTTTTTTGCTTGTTGAGGCACCTATCAATCATTTAAGCATAGAAACATCTAACTTATGGCATGAACCAATGAAAAACAAGTGCAGATGATGACAGATGATCAGGCTGGTGTTTGGTATAATAATGATGCTGAATGCTGAGCGGTTGGAACAGACAAGAGGGGAAATGAGGTTGCTGCTGAGGTTTTTACATTTTTTAATTGTATCTTTTGGCACTTTACAGCCTGTCACAATAAAAAATTATTCCCATTTATTTACATAATTTTATTTAATAAATATGAAGAAATTGGGGGAGGTTAAGGACTTTTGCGCAGTACTGTATGTACAGTAACAGTAACAACAGACCATACTTAAGTGCTTCAGTTTTTTTTTTCCACAATATGGTGAACTTCATTATTTCCTCCAAGTGACAGAGCTACAGGTGGGAAAGCTGTATCTTTCTGCACATATTAAAGAGAGTCCACTAGGGACACTAACAACCCTATTGTAGACATTCTGCTTGCCACAGCATGTGTTATACATAGCATGTTTTATTTAAATCAGGTAGGGTTTTTTTTTTTTCTATGGATTTTTTTCTATAGGAAATAGGAAACTGACAGGAAGTTGATGAGAGAAAGGGACCTGTGACCTTTGACTTTGGCAACAACAGGATAATGGTGACAGGAAGGAGGGATTGTGTGTGTCTGTGTAAAAGATGAAGAGAATGAAGAAAGAAAGAAAGAGCAGTAGAAAAATTCATGTATGAAAAATAATTTGTACCAACTTACACTCCACTCTTAGATTTTTTGTTTTCCAATTGATTGGTGTTAATGTTATACCTGATCACATCACATCACCACGCACACAGACACAGAGACACACGCACACACACAGACACAGAGACACACACACGTATACGGAGCATTGCCGGTCAGAAATTCAGTGAGCTGCAGGATCCTCAGACAGGAAGCTCTGACAGCAGGCTGCGAAGGCTCCTGTGCGTCATTCAGACTCGCTCCTCCAAGTTTGTTTTTGGCAAAGGAGTGAAAAGTTTTCCTGACTGGATGGCTGGAGGAGAGAATGTGCATGGAATGAATGAGTACAGTACAGTTGTGTGTTCACCGAGCTGGTAAACGCCAGACTTTGCAGCATATTGCAGCACTTTCCTATTTTGGAAGGATACTGTCCCGTTGGTAGTTGATTTAGAAGCTGACAGTGCCCTGCAAAGGCAAAGAACAGTTACTACACACTGGCTCAAAACACATCGTTCACCCAGAATTCTTTGGTCAGTGCTAATTTGGAATCGGCTGAATATTTTAACCCCTTCCACTTTTTTGAACGTCACAGTCTGTGTGGGATCACAGCAGTTCAACTTTAATGATTATTACAGTGGCCAATCCTCACAGAAGCATTTACATTGTTAAATAATATTTTCTAATTTTAAAGAAATTTTAGTCTGATCTAAAATACCTCATATTGGATATTGGATTCAAGGGCTTGAGTATCTTCAGGCCAGGTTCCAGAGCAAGATTGTTTTTTCCCTTACTTATATCAGAATGATATTTAAAACCAGTGATATAATGATATATAGTACATTTACATTTACAGTACAATACATTTAAAGTAAAAAAAAAAAACGACTCAAGATGACCAGCACTGTGTTTTGATGGTTAGCAGAATGGCCTCACATCACCAGGTTCGAGGGTTTGAGTCCTTCCCCTGGGTTAGTGTAGACTTTGTATGTCCTCCCACAGTTCAAAGACATGCAGATTTAGGGTAACTGGCATTTCCAAATTCCCTGTAGTGTGTAAGTAAGTGTGTTAGTTTGTGTACGTTTGTGCCCTGCGTTGGACTGGCTCCCCATCCAGGGTCCATCCGAGTCCCCTTCGACAGGCTCTAGGCTCATGTGTGTGTGTGTCAACTGCTCAGGATATTAGAATAAATTAATGTCAAGGTATATTCAGAGAAATTTTGACCTGTTGTGTATGTGAATTATATCCATATGAGTGAAATGAATGAAAAATGAACATACAAAGAAAAATAAGACAATGTCAGGATTTCAGGAAAATGTTCATCTTTGAGAATGAAATATTATCATTATGTCATTTAAGGACCTGCAGGATACGTACAAAGTTACAGAGTGCGCCAATGACTGAAATGTCTGGTCATTCTGATGTTGCTGGAATGAACGAAGATATGTTGTGGTTTCTCCAGTAAAGTTTTTTTTAATATATTGTGGTGTCTAATGTGATCGGCTCTCATACTGGAGCTTCACACACCTCCTGTGCCTCTGTGGGAACTAGTGAAAAAGGCATTCATGTTAACTGTCTCTTTCTGATCAGACATAGCTCCCAGGCTCTGTGTCCAAAAAATACACACACACTCTGGGTAATGCATTTTCCCCCACACTGTTAAAAGATATGTGCTGTAGGTTGATTGATGTTTCCAAATTGTCCATAGTGTATGAGGGCATGCATGCTTGTGTGCCTTGTGATGGTTAAACACCTCATCCAGGGTGTCCCAGAGTTACGAATGACAACTGCCTAAAATGGAAATAATATTAAGGGACTTAGGGGGTTGGTTTCACACCTTCATTCTTTAGAAATTTCACCACAAGTTTTTCCCCTCTTCCGGTTTGCCTTAAATGCACCTCATATATTATTTCTCATTCTATGGTATATGTATATGAGCTATTTTGGCGGCTTGTAAGATATTTGTAAATATTGTATATTGAATTTGAGTTATTATAAATAAAATAGTAAATATTCTTTGCTACTTATTTGTCTTAACTTTAACGATATGACATTAAACATGAATATAAAATTATATCCAACATTATGTAAGCTAGCGATACAGCAAGGAAGGTTAACAAACATAAATGTTACTGGCCAGAACAGCATATATTCACAGTGTAATAAATAATATGTGGTTTATTTCGGAGCATTTCATAGTGTGAGTAATTTTACAAATTGCATTGTTAAGATTAGATAAGATAAGATAAGATAAGATAAGATAAGATACGATATACCATTATTTATCCCACAGTGGGGAAATGTCTTTGTCACAGCAGCATAGAAAAAAAAACATGCAAATATAAAGAAGGGGCAGTACAGTGTATAAATACAAAATAAAATAAAAAAACAATGCAATAGTTACACTTTTGTTAAAACAAATCGCACTTTGTCCAACACATTACATTTGGATAATATTGCACAGTTTAGAATGGTGTAATTGCACATTTGCTATTGGAGAATTTAAAAAATATATATTGTAAAAATAGTATTTAAGATATTGCAACTATTGTAACTATATTGTAAAATTGAAGATATTGTAACAGTATGTAACAGTATACCACAGTGTGTAATATGGAGACTGGTTTACTGGGAGCAGCTGGGGGTACAGGCTTATTCAGATGTAGCAGTAGGGAGAAAAGACCTTCAATGTCGCTCTTTTAGACACTTAAGATGTAACAGTCTGTAAGTGAAGGAGGTGCTCAGAAATGAAACTGTTTCATACAGGGGGTGAGAGTCATTCTCCAGCAATGATGATAGCTAAGCTACCATGCTCCTTTCTCCCACCTTCTGTACAGTATCCAGGGGAATCCCCAGAACTGAGATGGCCCTTTTTATTTTATCAACTTTATTAACTCTTCCTGTCTGCAGTAGAGGAAGGCTGAGGCTACCACAGACAACACAGAGTCAAAAATGCTCTTCAGTATAACCTTAGTCTCCTCAACAGAAACAGTCTGCTCTGCCCTTTCCTGTAAATTGCATCTGTGTTGTTTGTCCAATCCAGTTTGCTGTTCAAATGAACCCAGGTATTTATAATAGTCCTCTCTTGCAATGTCCTTTCCCTGAATTTTCACTGGTGATAAATAAGTGTGTTTGTGCTTGTGGAAGTCTACCTCCAGTTCCCCTGCTAAAAAAAATCCAGCATAGACCGGCATGATTTATATGCTGGATAATACTGGTTAATGCTGGTTTGATGCTGGTTTAGCTGGTGAACCAGCATAACTGATGAAAGACCAGCATATCTAAGATGATGAAACCTTACCGCCAGCACCTCTACTGCTGGATAGTGCTGGTCTGGTGCTGGTTTAGCTGGTGAACCAGCATAACTTCTGGAAGACCAGCATGCCTGCTAAAAAATCCAGCATAGGCCAGCATGATTTATATTAGATGGTATTTGTAACCATTTTAGCTCATTATCTTGTTTTTTAATAGCTAGTACTGAAAATAGAGTGTGATGTAAATACATGGACCGTGTAGTGTTAGCTTTAAATGCATTTACATACAAGAGACAAAAATAATCCAAAAACATGTAAAAACAATTATTTTACATTTATTAAATACCTGCAGGCTTGACTAAAACACAACACAAACCTTTTATATAAATGCACTGACAATGAATGGATATTTGTAAAAAGGTGTTGTTGGTCTTCCGGCTGCTCCCGTCAAAGGATCGCCACAGCGGAACATCCAGTCCGCACAACAACTTGGCACAGGTTTTTACGCCGGATACCCTTCCTGATGCAACCCTCACATTTCTCCGGGCTTGGGACCGACACTGCATCCAGTGGCTGGGGGGTTTGTAAAAAGTAATCAATTGACATCACTTAAAACTAAAAAAAAAAAAACAGCATAGACCATCATAGCTGGTCACCAGCTTGACCAGCAATTCTACCAGCATATGTATTGTGTTTTGGTGCTGGTACTGTATGCTGGTCACTATGATGGTCTATGCTGGATTTTTTTTTTCAGGTTTAAGTGATATAAAACCGTTTTGAATCAGTCCTCTGTCCTCCATGCCACCATTTTACTTGAGATCAGGCTGACAATGGCAGAGACGATGGCAATGTTGTACAACGTTAGATGTAGCTTTTTTCTCCCTGCTCCTCAGTGACCTGAGTTGATGTCAACTCACCCCCTGTCTCCCATGTCTTACTTCTGAGTAAGAGACCTTCCGAGTCAGTCCCCTGTCTCACTCACAGACTAGTATCAAGGCAATGACAAGGTTAATTAACCCACACAGAGACATGAAAAACATGATGTACAAATGAGTGTCAGGAAACCGATTGTGGATAGATTATCATCATTCTGAAATGTTTTCATTTTATTCACTGACTGTTTGCTTCTGTCATACAAAGCACTCTATCTTAGTAGTCCAACCAATAATGATTGTTTGCATAAATTTCACTGAAATGATTTTCAAAAATACAGAACAAATGGCGTTCCATATCGATTCAATACAGAATAGGTCTTTTAGTCTTTTAGTTTCCAAATATGGGACAATTTTGTGTTTTACTGGACGGATGGCAACCCTAACCTAACCCTAAGTTCTCTGGAATAGGCTCCAAGGCCCCCTGTTACCGTGAACGGGACAAAATTTGGAAAATAAATTAAAGACATTTCTTCATATACTTAATGTAATTTGTAACACAAATACTCCTTTATCCAGGATACAGGCTCCCCCAGGAGGGGCTGGAGTCTTTCACAGGGGACTTAGGCCACAAGACAGGGTGCCAAACCATCACAGGGCACACAGACACACATTTTTTTTTTAAGAATATCTAGCCTGCGTGTCTTTGTACTGTGGGAGGACACCGGAGGTCCCGGAGGAAACCTACCAAGCGGAAATTGAGCGCGGACCCTGAATGGGCAGTGCTAACCACTAAGCCACTGTGCTGCCATTTGTAATGACTCGTTCACTTTAAAAAATAAAAATAAAAATAGCAAACATAATGGTAAAAATCCTGAACCTAACAACAATTGCTTTATCCAGGGCACATAAAATGTCTAGTTATCAAATAACTAGACAAGCTTTATCACACTGGCGATATCTGATATTGCATGCTATAACACTAAACAGTATGTCACACAGTAGATTCAGTATCACTATTCTGGCACACTATTCAGTATGGTAGTGTGCATACTTTGCTTCCGCCGCAGAGGAGAAGCCACGCCCCTACTTTCCCTCAGAGTTCCCATAATTCAGTGCGGTTCACTGTTCTTTCAAGGGGATTCTTCGCTAAGGACGCGTTAGGTAGGCCCCAGCCCTGGCTAATTTTAAAGCTTTGCTGAATTTGAATTTAATTCTTTGCTAGTAATTCACAATAATTAATTGATATTTAAGTCAGTCGGCTACGTAATGCTTGAATCGTTCAAAATAAAATCATTTTTCCGGAATGAGAGCAGCACAGACGTTAGGTAGTAGCTAGCCGGCTAACTGACGTGGTTAAATGGCGTTTAACGTTAGGGTATGACTCGTGCTGATTAAACGAGATAAACTTTGTTCAAAATACGGCGGAATTCTGTTTAAAGCAATTACATTTTATATGCTTAAGCTACTTACTCAAGGTTGTTTCACAGTTTGACAGTGTATGTTGACCTCTAATCATGACCCGTTGGTGCTAAAGACAGTAGTTCTACCGTACACAACGTCCTGTGACGTCTCTCAGCTTGGTTCATTTAAATAGACATTCTTTGTATTTATATGTGGTGCCTTTATGACTATGCACTGTTGAAAGGAAAAATACAGTTCGATTTAGTTGTTAAGTTATACGATGATTTTATATAGGTAAAGTAATATATAATCCCTGGTAGAAACCAGAATCTGGTGATATTGGTTGTAACTAAATCATGTGTGTTAACTGTGTACTTGTTTGTAGTTTTTGGACCTAAGTTCTGATCAATCATGGCTGGTGTGATTGAAGAGAAGATTAAGAGTTACAGAACTGCTCCGTTCGATTCTCGCTTTCCCAACACTAACCAGACACGGAACTGCTTCCAGAACTACCTTGGTGAGTTTAGAATGTGTTAAATTAATTCTTAACCTCTCAAAGTCAAAACTGCTGATGTGTTTGAAGGTCACATATTTCTAAGGTTTAGCTTCCTTAAATATACACTGATCAGCCATAACATATCACCAAATGAATTAACTAGCACTGATTACTGTATATACCAGTAAACTTGTAACAGGAACTTGCGCACCCAAAACTTATTTCTATTTGTGAGGACTAAAGGCCAGCTTGGCTAGTCCGATCTCACAGAAAAGCTAATGCAGCACAAATCACTAAAAAAAGTCAGCACTGGCTACAATAGAAAGGTGTCAGAACACCCAGTGTATCAAAGCCTGCTGCATATGAGGCTTAGCCGGAAAAGAGTGTGAGGTTGTTTACCTGGCCTCCAGATTCCACAGGTCTCAAACTGACAGTGTATTCATGGGCCTAAAATGTCTCATCCATGGATGCCCTACCGAGCAAACCTCCACCGAAAATATTCGCTGCTAACGTCCCTGTGCCAGACATCCTCCAGAGGTCAGGTGCTATCATTCCCCCAAGAGTCATACTTATGGTTACCCCAATGACACAAGGAGAACCTTGTTTTGCATGTTATTGCTGATCGGTGCAGGTTTTTATGATTGTTTTATATGACATTACAATCATTTTATTCACCTCCTTTTAAGAGATACATTGATTTCATTTTTGTTTTTCAGGAAATATTTACCTCCTCTCCATGAGCAAGCCAACGCTATAAGGTTCTTTGGCTACATTATGTAAAACCTCAGGTGTTTAGACAAGAGGTTGCATTAGACTTTCTCAGTGTCTGTTATTTTAACAGACATATTTCTAAAAAAAATGTTACCTATTTTAATAAAAAAATAAGATCTTTTATTTCATTTTTTTTGTCATTCGAATTCGTAATGATTAATTAACCCTTTTATGCATGAATTATGAGAACCTCAGTCAAGATTTATTTTTTCTTAATTGTTTTTATTCCTCTCTTGGCTTACAAATAAAATGCAGTTAATTTTTTTCATAAACCTATTTTTCATGGAGTTAAAAATATGTCTACTCAGGTGGACACCATGCTTTTGAACCAAAGAAATATGCAATTAACAACCCAATAGAAGAAAATGATATACTGTGTAAAAATAAAATTGAACCAGTTATTATAATTTGGCGTAACATCCAGGGCACAAACAAAACATATATGTTTGTTTTCATCAGTTAACAGGTGCTAAACATGCCCTTAGAAAAAGTGCCGACTATAATATATTGAACTAAAAAAAAGAAAAAAATATGGTTTGTGGGTCATCAAATGCTCTTTCCTTTGCCTTGTTTTTCTGGCAGCCATTCATCATCACTGCTACTGGCATCATCCTCACTTGACTCAGATGGTATATGCTCCAATATCCTGTAGACCTTCCTATCACGCCCTACATTATAATAACAAATATCAGTTAAATTTATGAAGAAAATATCACTGCATATCAGGTTTATCAAGCACTACAGGGTGCGCAGGACCCTCCTGTTTTCCTAAGGATTTTTTCCCCACCCTTTTGGGCTTTTTTGGGGTCTTAACATGCTAGAAAATTGGCAAACAGGTTGGAATCTGCTGCCATTAGAATTCCTGATATGCGTGCAGTTTGCTGCATAGCTCATACACACTTGCACGTATGCACCCGAAACTCTGTACCCTTTACGGTAGAGCTCATTGAGCCGAACAAGTTTCGCGCTGCATGTCTTGGGCTCAACTCAACAGGAAGTCAGTTATTTTGGGTTGTTCACAGAAACGCACCCGATAGATTTAGATATACTCCTCCTAAGGAATTTATACCATCACCACTAAACCAGGCTGATGTGATCTAAAAACATTGAGGATGCAAAATTTTTGCATTGAGGATGCTGGATTTTTGATATCTCAAACGGGTCAGTCGTAACATTATATTCAGTGACGCGTTTTTTTTTCTTTCTTTTTACTGTTTTTATTTAATTTTTTTCTATTCTACACACATACACATCAAATGTTAACACATGCGCGCGCACACACACACACACACACACACACACATCTTACACACACTAACGCTCTCAACATATTTAGGGGCCAAACTGACATCAGCCCTATATAGTGTGTGACGTGTGCAAGTTCTGTGGTGCACCTGGAGGGCGATGGGTTTTTGTAGGTCTTAACCCACTCAAAGAACGCACAGATTGTGCAGTGCGCCTGGGTGGCAATGGCGCAGGGTGCTTTGGAACGTCATTGTTGCTTGCAACTATATTAGTATGAATTGCAGTTAAAATATAGCCAGTGATGCATGGCGTCCAATAGAGTGGACATGAGATTAATTGCAAATTTATCCATACACAAAATAAATGTTTGGACATTTTAACAATCTTAATTTTATTTTAATCCTTAGATGTTACTTGATGCTAGCATATTTTTTTTTATCCAGTAGTGGTGTCCTGCTATAGGAGTTACAAGATATTCTTGGCATGTTCTGCATTTCTGACTTGTGGTGGCCATCTTTGATTTGAGTTAGAAAAAATGCACTTACCGTGATTGGCCAATAGGTGGCAGTGTATGGGCTGATGGGATGCTTGTGCTCCACTGTTGTGGCCTATATGCAAATATAACAACAAAACCCCTGTATACACAAGAGAACAGCTTTTGAATAGCTGTCCACTGAAGTGACCGTTATGCATGAAAGGGTTAATAGAGAATAAGGTTATAATGTCCCTTAAGGGGCATAAGAAGAACAGATGAACAGACTCACTGACCAAGGTTGATTTTTATTTTATGTATGCACAAAGCAAAGTAATACTGTATATTTTATTTTAAACAATGGTGTAGGGATCCAAAATATGCAATAATCTCCTTTAAAAAGTTGATATTAAAATGTTTGTCTATGCTCTGTAAAACCTTCATAACAGCTCTAACCTGAAGTGCTGTTATTTGGTGACTTTTGAGGCTGGTCCCTTTAACTGAACCCTCTGCTCTGCAGCAGAGGTCAATTTTGGTCTTGCTTTCCTGGCATGGTCTTCATGAGAGCCAGTTTCATCATGGTCCTTGATGGGTTTTGCAAATGCACTTGACACTACTATTCTTGCAAATACTATTCCAGAACCTGACCCACATGTTTTAAAATAACAAACTGTTTTTACATAATTACCTAATGCCAAATGTTTTGTGTTAAAATCTCCAGTATTGTTTTAGAATGTACAAAATACTGTTCCTAACCTGTCAACTAAAGTTTTTCAAAAGTCTAAGCATTTCTCCCAGTAAATTGAACAAAAATTTGCAAGACTAATTTGTGCTCTTGACGTGCCAGTGATGCAAGCAGCTGCCCTTCTTGGTGCAAACAATTAGCCTACCAGTGTGATGGTTAAAGCCAGCCATACAGTGAATTTATGGTTGTGAGATCAAGGTCAAGACTTGACAATTGCTAATAAATATACACACAACCAACAGATGTGTGAATTACTTTAAGTTCGAATGAGTGTTTTGAAAATGATAAACAGCCCTCAGGTTTTTCCATCATTGTTGGAAAAAATTCAATCAGTGACTGACGGCATTTAGTGAAAGTAACCCACTTGGCTGACTCCAAGTGTTATTCTGTGCAATCGTGTATTTGAGATCAATATTGGGTCAGTGAGGGGAAAAAAAGGTATTTCTTGCATCTGTTTCTGTTAAGTTATTGAAAAATGCACTTTCTTGTCCAGAGTTACTGTATTTATTAATTTTTTCAATTTTCTTGTTAATGTTGCAATTCAGTGTCCTGCATCTTTGGCTAGTTTAAAACAAACGTGTTGCCTTTTTATCCAATGTCTCATTATTACATACATGAAAAACTGATACTGATACTCTTTTTGTTAATTTTGGTGCACTTTTTTTCTTCTTCAGACTTTCACAGGTGTAGTAAGGCACTATCAGCAAAAGGACAAGATGTCACTCCTTGTGAGTGGTACCAGAAGGTCTACAAGAGTCTGTGCCCTATCAGCTGGGTAAGGCTCTTTTTTTATGATCTGACTTGGCACCAAATATTAGTCAGTGGTAGGAAAATAAGCCATCATTATCCCTATGGAAATTAAAGATTTTTTATTTTTTTTTCTGTGCCGTTATTGGACTGTTGATGTTTACTGGATGGACATGTTCAGCTGGAAACAATACATGCCTTGAATGATGTTACTGTAACCTTGTTAATTACAGTTGGTGGCGACAGGAAGAATAACAATAAATTACCCAAATGCAATATAGACATAACAGGCACAAGTAAAACAGATAGTACAAAATACTCACTAAACATCTAATTAAAAAAAAACTTAATATGAGATTCCCGTCCAGGTCAGCAAAAATGCGTCACACATTTAATGCGGATCTCCCCTTATACCACACCCCGAAGCTATTTTATTGGATTCAGATGCAGTGCTATGTTCATGAATCCAGTTTGAGACCAATGCTGCTTTGTGACATGGTGCATGAAGTAGCCATTAGAAGATGGTAAAATATGGCCATAAAGTGGTGCACATGTTGAGCAACAATACACAAACGGGCTGTGGCATTGAAGTAATAATTGGTATTAACAGGCCCATAATTTGGCTGGAAAACATTCCGTACATCATAACACCACTTGCACCAACCTGCTCTGTTGACATAAGACAAGTTTTTTGTTCACGAATTCATGTTTGTGCCATGACAAACATTGTGTTCTCTGTAGTTTAGCCAAAATAGAGGTTCATCAGACATTTAGTGCTTTCTCGGATCCTAGCACACCTATTTTAACTATTCAACTAAGCCACAGTCTTATATGAAATGGATAGGGATGCACCGAAATGAAAATACTGGGCCGAAAACGAAACCGAAATTTTTGGATGCACTTGGCCGAAAACCGATACCGAAACCGAAAATGGCTTCATTAAAAAACACGTTTAAAATATTTTCTTTTTGTTTGTATTAAAAAAACTACAAATTAATTAAGCAATCAAACTTTTATTGATAATAAATAACAGTAATAAGGCTGTTTAACAATAACAAAACTTGCTTCCAAGTGCTTCCAAACCGCCGACATACTCCGTGTTTGATGCGTAATGACAGCGCGAACGAGACGGGAGGATGGGAGAGGCGTGGCGACAATTTCGGCTTTTATTTTCGGCGCTTTTTTACGTTTCGGCCGAAACCGATAACGCTATTTCGGCCGAAAATTTTCGGCGGCCGAAATTTCGGTGCATCCCTAGAAATGGATGTTGTAGAGCAGGGAAACCACTGAAATATGCAGGGGACTAGTCCTCTAGGAATAAGATTGAAAACCATGGCACTAAAAACTGTGTGAAAATCACCAAGATTACATTTTCCTCATTCTAATAGTTGATATGAATATGACCTAAAGCTGCTGGCGTGTATCTATATGATTTTTTTTTAAATAATTTTTTTTATTCCTTTACTGTGCTCCTGTCATTATTGATCAGGTTAACAGTTTTTAAGCAGCAATTGATTAAAGGAACAGTTTATCAGTGTTTAGTAAGTGTAAATCGAGTTTTACACACAGACGCTCTCATACAGTATGACCCATTTGAATCACCATCTATTGTGTTAAATCAGAAAGACTATGGTCAATTCTTCAGATAAACCAGTGAAAGTCCGAGATTTTTCTATCCATCAAATCTTAACAAATGTTTAGACAAACTTTAAAGCTTTCAGCCATTGTTTCTGTATTGAAAAACTGCCATCATGAAGGAATTTTTATGTAGCCTTTGGCCAAAATGCTTTAAAGAATAAACATTACAACACTTAAACTGACTGCTAAATACAATAAAGGTTTTCCACCTGGAAAGTGATTCTCTAAAGCCATTTAAAATTTTGCGGGTAATTTTAAAACTTCTTGTTCATCAGTAGCAATACTATAGGACTATTTTCTGATGATATAAGACTGATGTCACAAAGATGTTACCGACAGTTACCTGGCTTATAATTCATTGTCTCACCTTATCCCCATGACTCCACTTATGCTCTGTGATTTAATGTTAATGATCTAACCTTTGTCCAGAAACTCTGCTTCCCTGGTTAGGAAGAGAGTGCATGAACTCAAAGTGGGGGCATGACTGTTTCTTTTCATAATCCTGTAATTTCCTGTAATCCAAATTTCCCTCTTTAGGCTGTAGTTGGTAGCAGAGGTGTGGTCAGTTAAGCTTTTATTAAGAAACACGTTTATCATCAGAGTTACCAAACATCTAATCCTAAATAAAAAAAATACATTTCTTGCAGTTTTTACCATTAATACATGTTTTCCCCCCTTTCTGCAGGTTGAAAAGTGGGATGGACAAGTACAGGATGGAAACTTCCCTGGAAAAATCTGAACAGCTTGTGGTCACCTTAAAATTTTTTTAGATTACCTCATTTCTAAAGCATGGTAACTTTGGCTTGTGACATCTTGTGATCTTTGACCTACACCTTTCAAAGGTTCACACTGTTCAGTTTTGTCACTGTGTCTTGACTCTGGTTACATAATAAAGACGCACAATGTAATTCCTTTATTTCTCAGAGTATTTGTACATTTGCTTGGAAAAATGTATCTGTTATTCTTAATAGCATTTAATGAAATGGGTCTAACTAATCAAACTTGGATATGAATAGATTTATTTACAAGTCTTTTAGTCTAGGTCTGGGAATAAGTGAGACTTTTCCTTCTAAGATTTTTTTAAGGGCAATTAAAGAATATAAAACGGCAACTGAGTCAACACAACTGTAAATTAATGCTTTATTTATAAATGCTTTATTATATTTTCCATTATTGGATATCTTTGGCATAATGAGTCTAAACATTTCTCACTTATTTTTTGTCTTGGCTGTGATCTTTCATTTTGAGTCAGAAATGCTTCACTTCTGTTTTTCAGTCCCTTTTTTTAAGGGTTTTTTTCTTTGGCTGCCATTCGTGCCATCTGTGCGCTCAAACTTTGTATACAGTTTTGTGGGTGTCAAGATGCAACTAAGCTGTGTCGGGAATAGTGTTTCCATGTTAGGGCTGATCAATTTACGGGCATGTACAAGTATGAAGGAAATGAAATCAGCTTTTTTTTTTTTTTTTTTTTTAAATCTTCAATTTAGACACAGCTTACTTGAGGATTCTCTTGGGTTGGCAGTTAATGCGTGCTGTGGTCAGTATAAAGTAATTGTAAGCGGTAAAAACCTGCTACAGGTGCTGGGGTCAGAATTATTTGGTGCGTAGGGCATCTAGAGGTTTACTAGGATTTTTAGAGGTTAACTGGGGATTTTTTTTTTATTTTATTTTTTTTATTTATGCAATTATTTTGGACATTCATCCAATTCTTATTTTTATTTATTTTTTGACATGCATAATGATTAAGCTTACTTAATGTTTACATACACTAAGGTGTCTATCTGTAAACCATCGGTCAGTTTCCAGAAACTGAAGTACAGTAATTTTTTTTTAAAAAAAAGGAAGCTTCTCATTGGCCAGTTCTAACAATTAGGAATTAATGTAAAGTAAACCTTGCAGTCATAAAAGGACTGCCTTTACAGTCTGACTTTTTGCTTATGAAACGATGGGTTAGTCGGTCTAACTTATTTTTCTGAGCTCAAGGCTAAGTTAAGAGTAACTTTTTTTTTTCTTTATAGAAATCAAAGAAGACACAGACACAGCATTGTTAGGAAAGGGTTAAAAGTGCACTCCTAGGGAGGAATGAAAGGCTCAACTGATTCTTAAGACAAACTAGTTATCAGGTACCAAAAAGTCTATCCCCTGAACACTTTGTCAGATCCTCAAACCATTCCTACATTATTTTGCAGAATGCATTATCCTACTGAAAGTGTCCACTGCAATCAGGAATGCTTGGACTGCAAAATCTTTGGTGTTTTGTGTCAAGTAACATCCACATTGCACAATGCCCGGACCCAGAGTTTTTCAGCAAAACATTTCCCAAAGAATGTTGTGTATGAATCCTTCCTGTAGTGGGTCCTGCTGCCATCTATTGCCCATGGTGTAAAAAAGTGATTTATCAATACAGGCCACTGCTGCATGGTCCAGTTCTGATGTCTATGTCCCCATTGTAGGACCTTTTAGTAGAGGACAGGGGTCAGCATGGCACTCAAACTGCTCTGTGGCTGCTACACAGCCCCATAGACTGCAAGATGGGACACTGTGTGGGTTCTGACACCTTACTATCATAGTTAGAAATAACTTTTTAAAATTGTGTCACAGTAGGTCTTCTGGGGAATTGGCCCAAACATGGATCAATGAGCCTTGGAGACTCATTGAATGCTTTAGGTAAGTTTTGACTACTGTACACCAGGAACACACGAAGACCTGCTGTTTTGGAGACGTTCTAACCAAGGTCCTTAGCCATCACAATGTGGCCCTTGGCCTCTGAGCACCCTCAGATATTTATGCTTGCCCACTTTTTCTCCCTTTAGCATATCAACGTCAAGAACATACTGTTTACTTGCTGCCTAATGGAGTATCTCACCATTTGACAAGTGTCAATGTAAGGAGGTAAACGATGCGATTCACCTCACCTGTGCCATACATGTATGGTAAAATTAAATTGTTTTTTGAAAAGTCTTAGCCCTGGGTGAATTTAACCTTGGCTTTTCCTGCAACTTCTGTAGCAAATCAAAATACAGGAAGTATAGAAGAAAATAAACTGACCTGGTGCTTGCTATGCTTTTTAAAGTTCAAACTCAGAGTAAATGGAAATTGTATTATCTCTTTGCCATAAGGTCAGTTTAATGGCACTTTTTTGTCATATCGAACTGAACTTTTCTCTGCAATTCTGATATTTTGTTTTATTAAAATTAATGAACCATTGCCTTTCAATCAAAAGCATAGATAATCATCTTGGCATAGGCCATGTAAGTTGCTTCCAATTTAATTATGAAATATTATGTATTCATTTTATTTTATAAAAGTAACAGAGTTGATGTTTGCAACGAAACAAAACATTGAATATCTTTACTGTACCCTGCTTTATCCTCTTAGTCTTCAGGGATCCTGTGACCCTTATGTAGGATACAGTGGTATATATGATGAGTGAGTGAGAATAATAAATTGACATAAATATTAAAATTTGTACCAGAATAATGGAACGTGAAAGGCAAATGCCTGATTTTTTTTTTTTCATGTTACTTTTGAAGCATCACTTTATGAAGTCGTTATAGAAATTGACTTGAAGATTTTTTCATTTCGGTACATAAATATCTGGAATGACGATGTAAAAGTATTTTTTGTTTGTTTAAATTCATTAAAGTAGTTTCTTTTTTAAGCTTTAAGAACATTTTGATACTCATCAGATATTTTACAAATGGTACATAACTGAATCAGGTGAGTTGGTTAATGTAAGATGTGGCTTACGGTTAATGTAAATCATAGCATTGCTCAAACCAGAGGCAACAGGAAGAGAAATTCTGATTCACTTAAACTTACTGTTTAAAGTTTTTTCCCTCTAGTTCTTGTTCCTGTGCTCCAAACTTGGCACACAATGTCTTAAGAAAGCTCGATTCCCAGAAGCATTGGCATGCTGGAACAGGTTTGGACCCATCAGTTCAAGAGAAGGAAACACTGTAATGCTTTGCAATGCATACAAATACTTTCTAATCATATGAGGTTTGTAAATTGTGTATGGTGTGGTGGTGTGTGGGTGGTTGGGTGTTGATTGAGTCAGGTGTCCACATATCTTTGGCTCTTTAGTGTAGTTCTAGTAGCAGAACACAAATGTGACAACAATGCTATCTCCAAAAAAAAAAAAAAAAAGCTGTTAAAGGGGAAAAAAGGTTTCAAAACTTCTCGGTATTACTTGCAACACCTAAATGTTTGTGCAATAATGAAACCACAAAGATTGCAATATTTCTTTACACCATTTAAGACTTCATATTGACCACGCTGGCGGTCCTACTGTATGGCAGCAGTATCCCAAACTTAAATATTGTGATTAAAAGAAAGGAAATCTCCCCCCCCCAAATGCTTGGTGGGTTTACTCCAGGTACTCCACAGTCCAAAGACATTCCCATGTGTGCACAGTGATGGATTGGCACCCCATCCAGGGTGTACCCCACCTTGTGCCCTAAGTCTCCTGGAATAGGCTAAAGGGCCTCCGTGACCCTGTAAACAGGTTAAAGCAGTATAGACGATGAGTGAGTGAGGAAGAAGAGTTAGGATGGAGGGGGAGGGGAAGTGGGGTGGAGACACTGGACATTCAATTCAAAACTCCTCAAAAGGATAGTGGGTACATTTATGAACTAAAGTGAACTGTAGTAAAGTGTAGTTCATCTCATCATCTATACCACTTAGTCCTGTATACTCTATGCCAAGAAAGCACTGGGCACAAGGAGGGATACACCCTGAAAAGAATGCCACTCCATTGCGTGGGCACACACACATGTACATGCTCATTCACACACTACGGGCAAGTTGGAAACGCCAATTAGACTAATTTGCATGTCTTTGGACTGCGGGAAGAAACTAAAGTACACAGAGAAAACCCACCAAGCACAGAAAGAATATGCAAATTCCATGCACACAGACCTGAGGTGGGAATCGAATCCGGGCTCTGGAGGTGCAGATGGACAGTGCTAACCACTAAGCCACAGTGCCACCTAAAATATGGTTACATTATATTATTTTCTGTTTATTTTATATGAAACAGTTTTTATACCATATGTCCTTTATGACACAACCCTGCTTTATTCAGCACTATTAATGTAACCACAGTGACCGGGTGTGGTGCATTGGCCAGAAAAAGAACCAGGGCACCTGTGTGGCAAGTGAGGATTTTACCACTGAATCATTAATGCCTACAGTCTTTGGGCATAAATAATAGGTAATAATACTTAATAATAATTCAAGATCTCAGAAAAGTGCATTCCAAATCAGTTCAGGCTCAAATCATGATTACAGTCAGACATGGGCTGGGGTCCATGATGGGCTGATGTCCAATGTAACAACGTTTACTTAAAGTTTATAGATTTTGTTCCTATATTTTTCCCTAACCGAGTAATAATTATTATTAATATACTACTACTACTAATATGAAAAAGGAGATGAAAAAATAAGAGGAAGAAGAAATAAGGAAAGTGTTTAAATGGTTTGTTGTTTTTCCGAGAACACGCTCGATGCAGCATCCTGCCTGGTGTCCATCCCCATTTTAGAGTCAAGACTTGCCATAAAATGCATGGTGGTTTCTAAGAAATTTCGAAACATTTTTTCCATCACTCTCTTTCTTAGAATTGTCCCGCAATATTCATGTGGCAAAGACGTGAAAAAGGTCAGTAGTGTAATGCATTATAAACAAAAATGTCCGTCAATTATTTCACTTATTAACATTTTTTTTTTTTACTTAGCTTACAGTTGCAGAAAAATTATCACACTTTGCAATCTGCGAATCAAAGGCAGCAACAGGCTAAATTTAATCTTACCCAACTTAACCATATCTAACTTCTGAAATATAAGACTGTATATGGCCAGTAAAGTTTTTGAATACTGAATCAGTTGCAAGTATTAGTGCATTTTGAAATCCTATTCCACATTTACTCCCACTTTTGCTGTTATAATAACCTGTGCTCTACTCAAAAGAGTCTCCACTAGATTTTAGAATGTGACTGCACAGGATTGCATGTTCAGAAACAAAAGAATTAGTCTTAGAATTAGAAGTCTGATGTTGGATTAGGAGTTGCAGGAATGTCAGGTACTGAGACTTGGTACACAGTCAGATGTTCAGCAGGGTTAAGATCAAGGCTCTGTGCAGGTGTTTAACTTCTTCAGGGTTGGAAAACCTTCTTGAACCTCGTTTTGCGCACACACTTTGGGTACTGTCATGCTGGAATAGGTTTAGGATTCTTAGTTTCAGTAACGTAAACGGTTGGGAAAGGTCCACATATATTTTATAGTAGATGTCAGAACTGCATGCCTATTTTGTATTACAACCATTATAAATAAATGGGCACTAAGATCTAAATGGAAATATACATTTTTTCCAAAAATGTATAAGGGTGTAACAGAGGTTGGGGTGGGGTGTCACTTTGCGACAGAACATATTAGAGACAGCAGATTTGAAATTAATATTTCACATCATGCAATTAAAAAGGAATTTATAGACATCACTGCCCCAATGCATCCAGGGAGTAGTAAGTCACTCTTTTGCCTGAAACACATTGTTGATGCTACTTAGCCTTCTAATAGAGAACTGTTTGTTTACAGACCTCTGATCTTCCTCCTACAGGCTCATGCACATGACTCTAATGCACGCCATGTCGCATTGTTGTGGATCTGAGAGTCAAAAGCTTTAATTCATACAGCAATTTGAAGTGGGATTGAGTGTAGGAGGCCTGATTACACAAGTGACATATCAATGCCTAGTGCGGACGTGGTTGACGTGACCAAACTTAACTTCCTACATTTTGACGACATGCTACATCCAGACAATTTAGTGCGCTCCGAATAAAAAAAAAGGGCACATAACTTGCACAATAGGAAGTGTACCAGGAAGCTTGTTGGTCTAACATCATATAAAAATAAATGTGCACGAAGTCAGTCATCACGTTATAACAAGGGACAGTGCGATTACTTCAAATCAGGTATGTCTTTGATTTCATTCTGATTTATTTGCTTTTCGCTCTCCATATTTGTAATTCTCGTCACTGCAATCTGGGGGACATCCTATGTGTTTAATAATCTTTCTCAAAGAACTGTGAATATATTATACCTTTAAAATGATATTGTGTAAAGAATTGGATCTTAACAACTTTAGATGTTCCTTTAAATCTACTCCAAAAGCTAAGGCATACCACATACAAGTTCTCCAGGTAAAGTACATACTCAGGTAGCAAAAGTTGTGCCCCCATTGTTAGCATCTAATTGGCACATAAAAGTACAATATGGTCAAATTGTTTGAGATTGTACCAGGACATTGCCAGGTTATATCGATTATTATATCCAAATTTCTGTTATTGTTTGACTCTTGATCAATTAGTTACCTTTCACATAAACTGTCAGGTGGTTTAGGTATTAGGTTAAAGCATTAATAGTTACGTCTGTAAGGTTGAATGTGTTGTTTTTTTCAATGCATCTTTTATCTTTTCATACGTTTTCTGATGCAAGACCAGCAGCTTGATGCAGACATCAGTTAATAGAGGAAATAGCTCTTCTTCTTTCTTTGCCATTTCTTTTTTAGAGAAGGAGCGTGTGCAGCTTGACAGACAACTAGGGATTAAACTTCATAAATTCGGATTTATAACCAGTGTGAAGATGGAGAAGGTGGGAGATGGCACTAATGTAAGTTGCATCACATTGCATCAATATTGCTTTGTAATATGCATCAAAGGACGTATGTGAAGTACATGTACTCTGACCATATCACTTTTTTCTAAGTTGGTATGCTAGTGCTTATGCTTTATTTTTCATGCATATTCTTATTCATAATGGTGGACTTATGCACTGCAACCACACAACAGCATCCTTCCTTAGTTGATGAAAGTCTTATCACATCCTGTCACCGGAAGTACAGTTGCTCTGAATTAGATATCAGACTAAAGCACAAGCATTTTCTTTTTCATTAAAACCTATGTAAACAGCACATAGTTTTATTATAACACAATATTGTTTCGAGTATGGGGGGCATGGGTATCAGCATTTTTTATTAGGTTGGGAAAATTATGTTGGACAACATTGCAACACAGGACAGACAATGGACTTTCTTCATAGTTAAGGGATGTGTCTTTACTGAAGCCCAAGAGAAGATCACTTTTTTCAAGATAAATCTTTAATTTTGTAAAGATTCATAAATGCAAAAATGTTTTTAAGTGTTGAATATGTTGAATAGTTGAATAGTTTTATGTACAGGATGGAATCATTTTAACGTAAAAAAACAACCAGGCAGAGTTTCTTTCAGTTCTTCCTATGTTTGTCTAGATTGCTTACTGTAATTAGCTTTCTAGCTTGCTGTAAAAGAGATGTTTTTTCCCAACAAAATAGGAAATGCAGAAATGAACAATGTCTACACTGCCAGGATTTTGGAACAGAGAGCGGGAAAAGATAGAGAAAAAGAGCAGTACACATGCATATACAATAGATATGTAGACATACATGCTGCGTGTGTACCTTCCTTACCAATCAACTCACTTCCTGCTCTCACATTTTCTCATCCCTTATCTTCTTCTTGTGCATTGATTTTATTTATTTTTCTTTATTTGCAGAGAAAGAAGATCACTGGTCATTTGGTTTTCTGTGTCTGCACGGCAGTCATCGGCTCTTTGCAGTTTGGCTACAACACAGGGGTCATCAATGCACCTTATGAGGTATAAAAATCATCATCATATGATGTGTATATATATATGTTTTACATATGTCCTTCTTTAGACACCTTAAACTCTAAACGTAGAAATCGCTATTGATGGTCTGGCCCCTGGGGATGAATTCTCGATGCACAATGTTGTTAATGTTGAAAAAGTTGATAGGCATAGGAGCTGTAGACCTTCTTTACCTTGTTCTGTCATGGAGATGATGGGCTATTGCTTCGACTCAGAGTCGAAGCAAATTTTCCCAGTTTAAAGAAAAATTCACATTCTCTGGTCAAAATAGCATCGGTTGCACAGCTCTCAACGTACACAGGACGATGTCTTTCTGCGCACTGACTTATGGCGGTCGGTGCTCTCTGTGATCTGTGGACACGTTACAAAACTAGTCACCAAACATTTTGATACCACCTCATATGTCTAGGTAGATGTTTGCTTGTGAGATTTGACCTCTCCCTCTCCGTCTCTCATTTTCTTTGCCAAAATGAACAGAAAGTACAGTCCTTCTTCCAGGATGCACATAGGGAGCGCTACGGGAAAGCTATGGATAAATCCACGGTTACTACTCTGTGGAGTTTCGCTGTAGCTATATTCAGTGCTGGTGGTATGATTGGTGCTCTCACTGTAGGAGCTCTGGTCAACAAATTCGGAAGGTGAGTGATTGAGAATAGCAGTTTACTATGTGAAATAAAGTGAACCATGTGAAAGATGTTTTTTAGGCTGAGTAAGACACTGTTATAAAGATATGCGACTAGTGTACTTAAAAATAATCCACTACAGTGTAGAGTGATAATACAGTGTTGATGTAATAATTGTTACTTGATCGTATCTATCAGTAATCCATCTATTAAGAAATAAATATACTCTAAGCCAGTGGTTCTCAAACATTTTCTGTCATTCCCCACTTAAGGGGGTGGGCGAATTTTCAAACCCCACTTGTCAACAAAATGATAACGAAAACGACCAAGTGTATTTTTTATTGAAATATCAATTTCTAAACCAATAAGATCAAATAACGGCAAGTTCAAAACAGATAAAATACACGTGCAATTGTTATAACAGGCTTACTTCGTCACTTATCTTTAGCTTTCTTTCAAAGAAGTCGAGTGGCTTATTAACAAGACTGGGGTGTGTTGTCTCTAAGTGTCTTCCTACTTTGTTGGGTCTCATGCTGTCTGCTGCCAGCGGTTTAAGACACAAAACACACACAGGTCTCTCCTCTGCCCTCACCATCCCCACCATGAATCCAAGCGCAACATATAGGCTTCATCATAGGCTTTTTGGTTGATTAGGCTGATAGTGCTGAATCACCTGCTTTTTTGTGGTCCATGTAACAAATGTATCCATTGACGTTATTATGCTCACTACATACAGTACGCTACTGACCCGGTGTTATGCTCTAAAATGCCCCCCCTGCCACACATAATCTTTTTCAAATAATATATTAGAACATAAATTCATAGGTTTATGGTTTACAAATTACAAATTATAACAAATGAATTTAATTATAAAATAAGCAATATAAAAAATGTTGTATAGGGGAAAAATATATAATTTATTAATTTTTTTTTTTTATATACAACATGTATATTTTTATATTGCTTATTTTATAATAAAAATCGTTTCCTATAATTTTTCACCACAAACAATATTTATTTAGTGCAATTTGTGATAAACAATTTGTTATTTGTACATTGACAAACCCCTACAAAATAAATGTGCCATAAAATAATCATTTTTGGGGATTTGTATTAATCGTCTCGACGGCTGTCACGTGCCTAGGGTTAATTATAATAGTAATAATATATTTGATAATAATAAACCTTTGAATGTATGTCCTAATATAATAATTGATAGAGATTATGTAGGGGGGGGTCAATCCGTGGCAGGGGGGCACTTTAGCGGATAACACCTGTTTGAGTCCGCGGTAAAGTTAGTTTGATATTCGCATCTCCGAATTCAATAGCTGCGTAAATAAACCCATGAATAAGATACCCAGATATATTTCCTCTCTACATTGTCTTTCAGCTACATCCGCCTTAAATTATACAAGTTTAAAAGCATAAACACCATTATTATCTACGGCGCAACGAATGATTTAGGGATCATCACAAAATGCCGCACACCAACAAAAAGCGTAGAACGATACTGATTTTCCCTTCTGTTCAGCGCCTGAAGGATCAAAAAGCAACTTTGTTACCACACTGGAAACTAGAAATGCCAGACTAGTACTGTCTGAAAAAATACAGAAACATCAGCATACACATTGGAATAAATAAAATTACATACATATTACCGAATGTTTCCTTATATATATTGTTCCTCTGCAATTAACATGCCGACGTTAAACCGTTATTGTTGCACTGTGGTTCCACTTTTTCTCTAAAGTTATTTTAATTTACTTGTATGAATGATCCATTTCTTTGCACATGATTGTTTAGTTTCGAGTATCCGATGTTTATTGTCAATAAAGAAAAGCATGAATTAGAATAGGTACTTTCCTATTATTTTCCACTAATTCCCTCCCGTTCATTGCGCCCCACCTGTCATGCCTGTATTCCCCACTAGTGGGGCGCGCCCCACACTTTGAGAACCACTGCTCTAAGCTATGACAAGTGTGACAAGTGACAAGTATTTAAAATATCAAATAATCAAATAATTTAATCAAATATTTCTTGATTAAATAAATAAACCAATGCATTTAATACATGTGGGGGTGACGTGAAGACTTTTTCCCAGAGGAATCCAGAAACTAATTAAATGCAGTGCAAAATTTGTAAAATATATGTATGTGACTCACACTCATAGGACTGTCTTAAAATATAGAAAACCTTTGCAAGCTCATTATTTAAACACAGTTGAACCGTTATCACATTTTGATTATTTAGAAACTATACTGACTTAAACAATCATAGAATACTTTGCACTACCCAGTCCTTAAGTCATTAAAATACCCAGTCCCTTTTTTCTGTTTTTCCACGCAGACGCAAGGCGATGATCCTGTCCAATGCCTTGGCTCTGATCGGGGGTGCGCTCATGGGCTTGTCCAGTGTGTCCCGATCATATGAGATGGTGATTCTCGGACGCTTGGTCATCGGCGTCTTTTGCGGTCTCTGTACGGGCCTGACTCCCATGTATGTGGGGGAAACTGCACCAACAGCACTAAGAGGAGCATTTGGCACACTTCACCAGTTAGGGATTGTCATTGGCATACTCATAGCGCAGGTGAAATGGGCATCTGAACAAACCGCCATTACAGACATGTTCCTACATTCTCACTTTAAACTTTGTGACCTTGTTTGTATGTATTATTGCTTAATTGTGACTTAATACTGTATTACACACCTAGGCAATTTCATTTTTTGAAAAGAAAAACTGCATAGATGTGATCATTCAGGTCACATCTGACTTCATTTTATTGCCACATAACGTTGCTTAATCTAGACCGGACCAACGAAAGCATAATCATAACACTGCCTACAGAGACTAGTACAGTGGCCCCTACGCATGACGGGGGCATCACTTTATGTGCTTTTCTTTTTACCCTAATATCTTTTTTTACCATTGCTCCAAAGTTTAATCTTTGCCTTGAAATTTTCAATAATAACCAATTATATTATGGCCAACCAGCTGTTTTACCCCAATCATGCGTACTCTCAAAGCATTCTGTGCAAGACCATAATCTTGTGTGTGAGTTCTACTGTTGAAGCTTTGCAATGCAACTTCTCCAAAAGCTTAACGACATCATACACATTTTTTTCTTAACCACACTTCTTCTGTGACAGCTCATCATATTTCCAGATTTTAATAATGCATTGGACAGTTCTGAACCCTGTTTTAGTAATTTCAATGTTTTCATTGCTTGATGTAGGCCAATAATTTGGTGCTTTTGAAATTGCAATTTTTTTTTTTTTATCAGGCAGTGTATATAGTGTACTGTGTGTATATATGTATATATATATATATATATATATATATATATATATATATATATATATATATATATATATATATATATATATATATAAATTCTAAAATGTAATCCTATGCTCCTTCATTATGTTACCTAAAACTTCACCGTACTAATTCTACTGTTCTATGTTTATAGTACTAATTGTACTGTTATACTTATGTCATTGTGGCAGATCCTTGGTTTGGAGAAGTTGTTAGGTTCTGCAGATCTTTGGCCATTGTTGCTGGGACTGACGATTTTGCCTGCAGTACTACAGAGCATAATGATGCTGTTTTGTTCAGAGAGTCCCAGATACCTGCTCATCAACCTGCAACAAGAGGAAAAGGCTCGCATGGGTAAGAGGTTATTCTTTTCACAATTAGAGCTCATCCAGAGCTTAAGCCTTTTGCTCTGAAACCAGAGAATACCAAAGAAACCTACATGGACATTAGAAGATCAGGCAAAAAATGAAACGCAGCCAGTAGCTTTGGGATTGGTGCGGAGATGAGCTATGGAGTGGCTATGCTACCTTCTGCACCAATGTCTATAAACTGAACATGTAAAATAGGTTCATCTTGATATTACAGAGATCCTTTGAATGTCAATTTGGTTTAAGGGTTTGTAATTATAAAAACAATAGTGTAGTGTGATAGATGGAGTGTTTTCCTCCATCCATAGAAGTGCTTTTATGTATATTGAATGTATATAGTATATTTCTATTAAAAAGGCAAAAAGCTTACAAGAACAAATGTATTGCTATAAAGTCTCTAGATTCAGCCAAAGACGTATCTACTGTACTGCTGAATATTACTGGCTATTTATCAAAATCAGGCTAGCACAGCTTTTTAGCATTTAAATAATAATTATTTATATTATATTGTGTATGTGTCAGTTTTGGTGCGTCTTCGTGGGAATGATGATGTCGAAGATGATATTCGTGAGATGAGGGAAGAAGCCAGTAAGATGGCCATGGAGAAAAAAGTTTCCATCATGGAGCTGTTCCGCAACCCCGTATACCGGCAGCCTATTATCATTGCCATCGTCATGAACCTCTCTCAGCAGTTTTCTGGAATCAATGCTGTAAGTGTCATATGATTTACCTCACTAAAAATCAGCAACACAAGTGATTAGAGTAGCTTCTAAAATTGCTCTAAAATTTGTTATTCTACTCAAGACAGCAGTTAAGATGTTATTGAAATTAGGGATATGGGAGCCATCAGATGCCCTCTTTAAACATGATCTACTGGGTCCTACTTAAACTCCTTTACATGATCTTAAAAATTTCCAAAGTGTTAAAACTGCATGGTGTATTTCTGTCTCACTCATTACTTCCACTTTCCCTTTTTTCCTTTAGCCCATCACTATTGTTTTTTTTTTTGTCTTCAGGTGTTTTATTACTCTACAGAAATCTTCAAGAAGGCAGGTATCACTGAGGCGATATACGTCACTATTGGAGCAGGAGCAGTCAACACTGTCTTCACAGTAGTCTCTGTAAGTGCATGTCACTTCTGTTAGCTCATGTTGGGGTGCGCTGATACAGGCTTAAACATTAAAAAGAATATTATTATAGATGATAATAATCATTTCCATTTGTTCTTTTTAGCACTCTTGTGTTTTAAATAAGCCATGCACAAGATATTTTGCCATATAATTTGAGCACAATTTAGAAAAATCCTTAGAACTACAGTGTCTTAATCTTATCTCTGCTGGACATCAGCTCTTTCTGGTGGAACGGGCAGGACGAAGGACACTTCAGATGATTGGATTAGGTGGAATGGCTGTTTGTGCTCTTTTCATTACCATCTTTCTTCAGCAACTGGTGGTAAGTTAAAGATAACATTTAAATGTCAGTGATTGTCACTGTTTCCACACTTCCTGTTTATTTGTCACGCTTTTACTCAAACATTTCTCAGTTTCTCATCCACTACTAAAGAAATAATCTTTTTTCTTTTAGCCCTTTCAGGCATAATTATTTAGACTCTTATTCAGATTTTTTTAAATTTAAAATCGCATGAAATATAAATTTAGTTTTTGTCTGAATATTACTAGTATTAAAAACAAATGAGTAAATGAGTTCATGAGTAAAAGGAACTAAAACTTTCTAAAACTGCCTATATTATTATTATTATTATTACTATTATATTATTATTACTATATTATTATTATTATTATTATTATTATTAACAACAACAACAACAACAACAACAATAATAATAATAATAATAATTATTATTATTATTATTATTATTATTATATTTTTATTTTAAAGCTTTCTATCAATCTTTCTATATCCAATTTCTTTTACATGTTGTTTTATAAAATGTACTGTGGAAGAAAAATATATTTTTTACATTTTATTTATAAACATTTAAAATTTACACAGTTGGACTTACAAAAAGAGGATAAAAATAATCTAAAACACCACAACAACAAATAATAGGTTCTTAAAAAAAAAAACTAATATGACAAATATAAGACAAATAATTTGGAGGTGAAACAAGAGTCATTAATAGAAGGTCCACAAGTGTGAACACTATGCATGAAAGGGTTAAACTGCTAAACCTAGTCTTACAAGATAATACTTAAATATTGAATTTGGTTGAATGCCCTAATTGAATAGTTGAATTAAATGAAGAACATACTATGATTAATGCACTTCACATAAGCTTGTAAAACATTTACTCCATTACTTATACCTGTATTGTTAACTTGTATGCCTTTTTGTCATTGGACTTTTTCATGACCATAATTAGGACCCATGTGTACAACAAGCAGACAACCTTTCTAAAGTTCCAGTCGCGAACAACTGCAATGTCAATGGGACATTGGGACCAACATCAGGCGAGGTTAGTGTTCACACACATAAAACATGTATTATTTACTTTGAAAATGGTCATGACCTACAGTATTTTCACGTAAGTATTTTAATCAGAACAGACTGGCAACATCTGGCCTGATCAGCAGTAATTTTCTTTTTGAAAAAGAAGGGTGGTGTAAGCCTTCAATAGGAAACGATTAGTCACGTAAACACTTCTATGCTCGTGGTCTGAAATGGTACTGAATTATTGTAACTAATCTTAATGCAAATACATCAATTAGTTCTAACCGAGTAATCTGATTGGGCAAGAGGCATTCCATGAGTGGGGGATATAGAGCATAACAGCAGTTGGGACATTTAACTATATACATCACTCCACGTCATCGTTAGGAGGAAGAGCATTTACCTGCCAAAACACTAGCTTTCTACACTCTTTGGGATTCAACCCCGGAACCCGGAAGTTAGCTGACATTCAACATGGCTACAAGTGCATTACAGCTGTGCTGATATTTAGAACAACAGCACTCCCTCTCATGTGTTTATTGCTTGAATGAAGTATAACTATTGACATGAGATACAAGTATAACTAATCTAAGCTAAAGTTTTGAAAAAAAAAAACCCTCTTACCATTATACTATGACCATCAGTCATTAGATTCACAATATATACAATACCAGTCAAAAGCTTGGACACAAGTTTGGATTTATTTTCTTTATTCTCGAACAATACTGAAAAAATACATATGGCATTAGACATATAGAATAGATTTGGAATAGTTCTTACAAGAACAGTATTGTCAAATGCATTTGCAAACTTTATCAAGCACCATGATGAAATTGGCTCTCATGAAGACTATCCCAGAAAAGCAAGACCAAAACTTACCTCTGTTACAGATGAGAAATTTTATTAAGAGTTACCGGCCTGAAAAATCACCAATTAACAAACGGCACCTCAGATTTGAGCCGTTATAAAGGCTTTACAGAGCGTATGTAGCAGACACATTTTAATATTAAATGCATATCACATTATTGCATTATCTGGATGCCTTCAGCATTGTTTTACAATGTAGAAAGAAATAAAAATCACAAAAGAACATACCACAGAATTAGAAAGTCTGAACTTGCGACTGGTAGTGTATATGCACAATATTTCACTTTCAAAAACATAATATAGAGATTTATAGAAGTTATAGAAACTTTGTCAGTTACTTATTTAAAGCTTAAATACCCAATAACCATCAAAGATTTGGTTTAGTCTGTTCAATTTTTCATTCATCGCTGTTAAAAACAAGCCCTTGACCAATCCAAATATCCACTAGAATAACTGCAAAAATACATGAACAAATGAATGATTGAATGAATGAAATTTGAATCTAAATTTTAATTTGAAGAATTCAGGTGCCTTCCAAGCTACTATTGAAGACGGTAAAATATATATCATCAGGAGGTTTAAAACTATCATCAAAGTGGGCATTTACAGTACCTTCACCAAGATGAACATCCCCTTTCAGCTGTCAAACACAGCAGTGCTGAATAACAGGAACCCTTCCTGCTTTAAACAATTGCACAAAAAGAATGGACCACTTATGACCATTATCGTTTAAATTAATAAAACTTATCGACAAATGGTAAAATTCTTTATTAGACTTGGATGGTCTAAATCTGTGTTGCTGCTTATTTATTAAATGGATCAGTTCTAATGTTGGGCCTTGCAAAAGAATTTTTTTTTTTTTTTTAAAGAAGCCCTGTTTTAAAAGCAAAGAAAATAATTTTTGTTTTGTTTTTTTTACTTATTTTCCAGAATTCAAGCTCAGTGATAAGCTACTTCGCCATCATTGCTGTTTTTGGGTTTGTGGCAACTTTTGAGATTGGCCCAGGGCCAATCCCATGGTTCATCGCAACAGAACTCTTTGCTCAAGGTGCGCGACCAGCTGCTGTCGCTGTAGGCGGCTGCTCCAACTGGACAGCCAACTTTCTCGTGGGTCTGTGCTTCCCACCTCTGCTGGTAAGAACATTACATTTTTTGTTAATGGCAAAATTATTTAACATTCTTACTAAACATGGGACAATACCCAAAATATTTTCTCTTTCGCCAATTTTTTTAATTTTTTTTAATGATTTTTAAAAAATCCACGAGTGTTATCTTATCACGTGGGTGCCTAGTTCCTCTCACATGATCAGACAACACTCATGCGTAATTTTATAAAATGGTGTTAATGTGAATGTTTATATAAAACAAATAGGTGACTTAACTCCTTAAATCCTAAATAAAGATTATGCACTATACCAAATGAAAGCCTTAAAAACTTTTGTTAGAAAGAACTTTGAGCATAAACACAAGGACCGAGGTGATGGAGAACACCAGGGTGACCCTTTCGCCTTACTTTCTTTCTTTTCTCCAGAGCGTGTGTGGACCGTATGTCTTCATCATTTTTCTCGTCCTTCTTGTGTTGTTCTTCCTGTTTACCTACTTCTGGGTTCCTGAGACCAAAGGACGGACCTTTGAGGACATTGCCAGCGCATTTGCTAGAAAGGCAGCTACCAGCCCCACCGAGTTTACTCAGAAAGAGGGTGTGGCCAGTGTGTCAGTCTCCTCCCCCACAGAAAAAGTTGCGATGGTGGAATTATAGTTGTCAGGAGGTCAGCCAGACTGGAGTTAACCCATAGAGCTTAGACCAAAGATTTTATTTAAAATTCTCACTTCATCACTCCTCATTACAAACAGTTGATCTAAAGTTTAGTTCTAAATGAGAAAGCCTGTTGTAATCCTCACATTGTAAAGACGATCCATAAGAGACATGCACGCATTACAATATAGCTTTGCCTAATAAAAAAAAATAAATGCCTGAAGCAAACATAAACTGTTTTAAATGCAAGCCTTTGTGTCTGAAATGAAGCAGGAATTATACTGGTCTTACTGATTTTGGAGACCTAATGTTCATGTTTTCTTGTTTTCAATGAATTCTTAACAATTTTTAATATTTTAAGCTACTGTACACCACTGTCCTTATAATTGAGCACCTTTAAATCTGAAAATAGGAAATTAATAAACATAAACAACTTGGAAAGTATTTAAATAATAATTTTCCTTGCTATTTTGCTAGCTTCCGGCATTCTGGAATAGCTTTGGGGTATTTTCTTCATCCAATAAAATTATTAGAGCCTTGCACTAAGATATGCTATATGGTCCTTTTGCTCCTAGCGTGCTGTAATCTGCATTTAACTAGTGCAGTGTACTGAAAGTCATTCCGTAGTTTTTTTCTTTATTACTTAAATTACACTGAAGTTAAGATCTTTACCTTTAACCATTTTAGTTTATCATTAGTTTCATTTTAAGCTTCACAGTTTGTAGATGTTTGTGTACCTCAGAGTAAAATAAAGCTGGTGACCTTTGCAGAAAAAAACCTTATACTGTACAATACCTATAATAATACACATCTATTCTTTAAACTTAATCAGGTTGTTTGCTGAAGCTAAGAGACTGCTTAGAAACAAAGATTTGTAAATATTTTCTGTATGACATATGATGATGTTTTTATAAATAAGAATGAATGCATATATGCATAAATAAACAAACAAACAAACAAACAAACAAACAAACAAACAAACAGGAAATGTTTTACACATATAGTTTACACTGTGCACAACTAAACCAGTGCTTCAGTCTAAATTATTAACTTAAACTTTCTTTTTTGTTGTTGTTGTTGTTTGTTTGTTCAATTAAATTAAAGTGTTCGGGTCAGTCTACAGTTTCACATAAGCAGACTATATATTGCAGTATTATTTCTATCTTTCTTGATTTATAAGCATTTTTATCACAATATAGATCAGTAATGCTACTGTATGTTAATGTTCCTTGGTTAAGACACCATCATGGATAATGAATGTTTGGAAACTTACCATTTTTTTATTGGTAACACATTAATGCAGACAAAACAAACAAACATTGTATATAAGAATATGATGGTGCCTAAGACTTTTGAACAGTACTGTAATTCCTGTGGTGCCATTTAGACCAACAAATAAACGTTTTGATAATAAAATCATCTTCTCAACTGTTTGAAAGATTTGACAGAGATGTGGGCTAAAGGGAACTGTTCCCATTGAGTCCACTAGGGGGGCAGAATAAAGCAATGAGATTTAATGTACAAATGAACTAGGCTTAGGGTTTTACAGCAATGAAAGTGAAAATTCATACTATCACGTTGTGTTACCTTTTATGCTATTTGTAATCATATATATGATATAGGGGAGGGGGGGGGGGGGTTATCCCAGTTAACTCAGAGCAGAACACATGGATGTGATGCCAACCCACTTCTGAACACAGACACATGCGCACATACTCACACAGGCATCAGTCAGCCTGACAGTGTGTGTGTGTGTGTGTGTGTGTGTGTGTGTGTTTAAATTGTGAGGGAAACTGGAGTACCCAGAAGAAACTACCAAACATGGGGAGACATTGAGGAACATAAAACTCTAGATTGCCCTGTTATTTGTCACTAAACTGACTTTTTTGATCACTCGATGTAGTTTGGCAATATTGTACTTCGTGTAATGTGGCCTGTTGCCTAAAACGTTTTTGACAACTACATCTTCAATGCTCACAGTTGTAGTACTGGTTATGTGCAGCAGGGGGCTTACTTTCATACTCCAGTATGAGACCCCAGTACAATGCATGAAGTCTGTTTTAAATCAAACTTGCAAATAATTAAATTGCCGTTCTGTGGGGCTAAAAAAACACATCTCGATAGGGAAACAAATTCGAAACAGCACACACCAAAATGTGCTTTTAGCAGCAACTTCAGTTAGAATCAGTGCAAATAATATTGACGTGATGGCACTGGCACTCCTCATAGCTGTTAATCATTTTAAAATAACACATAAGACTACCTAGTCTGTCTCTCACTGAAGGTTTAGTTATGTACAGTAGCATAGTGGAAGCTTTAAACATGATGATTATCTGTTTGAACCTTCCTGCACAATATTACAATAAAATGTGGTATCTTTAGTGTCACTATGGAGCAACAATATTCAGAATAAAAAGCACACAAAATAAAACATAAACCTGTTAAAGATTAATAAAAGAAAATAACTGCTATGTAAAGTTATGCGTGTTTCCAATGCACATGGCTGGTAGGGCTGGTATGCTTTAGTTAAAAATCCCCATGCTGTAAGTAGAGGGAACACAAAGTGTATCATGTGAAAATTAAGTTTTCTTGTTTTTTTTTTTTTTTTTAAAGATGAATATAAAATAGTAAATTAATACATTAGTCCCCAACATACAAATGAGTTTCATTCCGTGAGTTTGTTTCTAATACCAGATTGATTTTATGTCCAACAAACATTGTATAACACAATATAAAACTAACATGTTCAGTGATCTTGTCCTTGTTCTTTAAAATCGTGTTGATGGTTGAATGATTCATGTTAAAAGAACAAGCAATGTCTGCCAACTTTTCATCTCGCTTCATTCTCTCAATTATTTTGTCTCCCTCATTATTGCTTGCCGCCTCTTAGTACACCGGACATGTGATCTTACTTTCAAGATTTAAAATGCTTGAACACATGTTTGTATGCTCGAAAATTCATAACTCAAATGTTCATATGTAGGGGACTTACTGTATTCTTAATATATCATTTGTTCAATACATTTTGCTTGTTCATATATTTTTAGCTCAATTAATATCATTTATTTACAGTACAGTGGAACCTTGGATAACGAGCACAAACCATTCCGGAAGTGGGCTCGTATTCCAAAACACTCGTAAACCAAATTTATTTTTCCCATAAGAAATAATGGAAACTTAAATTATTTGTTCTACAGCCCAAAAATTATAATACATAAAAATTATTAATAAAAAATATTAAGTAAAAATAAAAAAATTTAACCTGCACGTTACCTTTTGTGCACGCAGGCGCTGTGTATGTGTGTGCGTGTGTGTGAGGATAGAGTAAGTGGAGACTCTTGCTTTCAGCCCCTCCTGTCTCTATCACCGAACATGTTAGTTTTATATCCTGTCTCTCCCTCCTCATCTTACACATTAAAACTTTCTTCTCTCGTTTGAACACACTCACACACACATTAACAGAAAGACTGTTGTTCTCTTCTAAATTATTTAAGCTTTTCCGTTTTTTTTTATGTTGCTCGCGACAGTGTAACAGCCCGTTAATTCATGCTCGTGTAAAGATGAGATGGACAAACTCATCGATGCCTGTCCTTTCTTTTATGTTCTGCATTGTCAGGTTATAGTACAAACTTTCGGTGGATCCTGCACTTAAATCCAACTAAAGCAGCTTGCTCAGTGAATAAACAGACCAATAGCAGAATAGGATATACAGTGGAGCCTCGGATTACGAGTAACGCGGTTTACGAGTGTTCCGCAAGACGAGCAAAGATTTTTTATACTGAAGAACAAAACTCAGGCTCTATATCCTAACAAATCTCGCCTTCGCGTTCACACACACCGGACTGCATTACCCACAATGCATCTCCCGCACTGGACTACACTTCCATAAACCGATGTCATAAATCAATGTCTCTCCCCCTACACTGTTTTATCTAAAAAAAACAAAAGCAATAAACATCGCTAAAGACACTCGTGTGAGCGCAAACTAACAGAATCACTGCTGTAAAGTAAAACAAACAAACAAATGACCCAGCACCTTACCTCTGAAAATATTTGCGACAGAGTTTCTTCAGAGAGCAGGGTGTGTGTCTTTGGCCTTCATTTCTGTGTGTGTTTTTGTGAATGAGGGTTTCACACACACACACACAGCCGCCACAGTGTCTAATTACGCTCACATGCGCGCGCACACACACACACAAACACACCGTGATGAGGAAGAAAATCGATTTTTAACCTCGGTATTGAGAATTTCTTTTGCCTTACTCGCGCACACACACGTATTATAAGAAACAGTACACGCGCTGTACACACACGCTTCCGAACACAAAACAAAATATGTTTCACACACACACACACGTAGTCACAGTGTTATAGTAAACAGTACACGCGTGCACAGATGTTGATTATACCAGTAAGAGACGAGCACTAAGACCCAGCAGGGGAGACGATTCCGCAGCGCAAGAGAGAGAAAAACCGTTGGCTCAGTTGTGATCACGTGACGCTCGGCATCAAAACAAGAAGCGCATGCGTGAAACATGATACTCAGTGCTCGTAAACCAAGAAAATACTCGTTTTTCAGGTTAAATTTTATTAAAAAAATCTTTGCTCGTCTTGCGGAACACTCGTAAACCGCGTTACTCGTAATCCGAGGTTCCACTGTATATCCTATTCTGCTATTGGTCTGTTTATTCACTGAGCAAGCTGCTTCACAGGAAGGAGGATTTTATGGAAGCACTGGGGTGTCAGGGGAACAGGTTGGAAGTATAAGTGCCTCTTAACAGAATTTTGCTTAGTGCTCCAGGAAGGTTACATTCATCCCTGTGTACATGCCTTGGGCATTGTCAAGCTGGAACTGATTTCTGCTTCTTAGTTCCAGAAATGTTATCATCAGTGTTGTGCATGAATGTGAGTGACACAGTCTTTACTTATTCTGTTTGTAGCATTTAAAATGAGCTGAAAAAAGCAGTAAAGGCAAATTCTGTGTTTTTAAATACTATACATTGTATTGACTGTCCATCATCTATCTAGGAAACTCTGTAGTCCAACCAAGGATCGTGGAGACCAATGGTGACTATAGTATTTATTCCCATTTTCACAACAAGTGGTACAACCTTCCATCAACATTCACACACTATGGACATTTTGGGAATGGTCATTATCCTAATCTTTATGTCTTTGGGAAAATTTAGTACCCAGAGTAAGATGGGGAGAACCTGCAAATTCCATGCACACAGACAGGAATCAAACCCGGACCATGGAGGAGCAAGACAACAGTGGTATAAATGCAAACTAGTTTCTATTAAGGTGTGAACTGAACTTTGAGCTACCTTTTGTGTAATGTGAACTTGCACAAGTGGTTATTACACACAAAGTCACCCTCTGCAATTGTGTTCCTGTGTGGCAACAGGTGAAAGTCCACATTTGGGGATGAATGTTATAAATTTTTACGTAAATCAGTTTTTTTTCTTTTGTGTCCACATTCTTTTCACTTTATTCTGCATGTGCCATGTCAAAGCCGCATGTCAGTTGCAATAATACACCCTAAAAAATACTGGGTTAAAAACAACCCAGTTTGGGTGAGACCAATAACATAGACCAATGCTAGGTCTATGTTACCACATAAATTGGTCAAATGTTCTACCCAGATATGGTTAATTTTAACTGGAATGTTGGGTTAATACTACCTCACAATAACACAAATAGGCTGAGGCAACTTCTACAGTACAGAGCAGGATCTCTTTGTGACTTCAGATATCTTTTCTGCAGAACAAAACTATCCAGCCCTGGTCTCATTTTAACATACAAACACTGTCTATGACTTTTTAAAGTAGGCCTCACGATTTTATAGCAACATTACAAAAAAAGTTTTATAAAGGAGCATCTAGCATCATGCTAGCATTACAGTTAACACTTCACCATCTTCGTACACCCTGCAAACATTCTACAAAGAAAGCTAAAAAGCTCAAACATCTTAGCCGTTTCTTTCATACACTGGTGGGGTTCTTTGGCTAGCTACCAGCTATTGTCAGCTAAATTATCTTACCTCAGACCAGCCTGAAAGTTTGTGTGTAACCTTAACACGGTAACAGTAATAAATGTTACATATAGTGATATTTTTTCAGTCATATGTGACTTAGGTGAGTGAACATGTATATACAGGCCCTGTATTTAACGTCATTTTCCCTTTAAAGCACGAGAAGGATAACCGTCATCAGCGGTGTGGGAGCTCAAAAGAGAAGACACGAAGCTGACAGCCGCTGAATACACTGGTGACCTTTGGGGGAAGGACCAAGCAAACTTCAACCCAGCAGCTGGGTTACACAAAAACTACCCAACTCTCTGTAAATAACCCAGAAAAATGACCCAACAGAGGCTACCCAGCGTTTCTTAGTGTGTACCATTATGAAACAAGGGTACAAGAAGGTCAAAATCAGAACTTTATGAAATTCGCATTCCGGCAAGTCAGTTGCGACCCAACCAACACCTCGTATAAGGAATTCAACAATTTAGGCTAATAAAGTTTATTTCCTACTTTTGTAAAAGAATATATACCTATCAATAAGTCATTCGTTTCTAATCTATTTGGAGATCATGACAGCGATCCTGGCCTGAGATTACAACCAAACTAAATAGTTTGCATGTTGGCATCATTGTAATGGTAACGATGATAGCCGGGGAGCGTATGGTGTTATATTAAGAGTTCAAGTTGAAGGTTATCACAGAAATCAAGTGTTCATTATTCAAAATTAGCGAGTTGTCTTACTATCTATCAGGTGTTCTAAAGTGTTCATTTTCCATCCTCAGTCAGTGTACATCACATCCCCTGTGTGGTGAGGATTTGGCGATCCAAATACGCAAAGAAAATGTCAGTGTCTCTGACGCTTTTTTGTGCCAAGGTTCAGGCAGCCGATTGAATGCAGACCGTGCCATTTCCCAGACTAGGCTGCTGTGTATTTTGACTGTCCAATGGGCCATTTACATGTTGCATCTTTTGCCTGCTCAATTTTGTTATTTTAAATATGTCGCTGCAAGATGAAAAAATGGTTCAAGCACACCGCACATCATTTGACAATAAAATCAATCCGCATTACTCTTTGTCCTCCTGGATCAGCTGGTGAAATTCTCCATGTTTTCCCTTATGTTTAAAACATGCCTTTTTTCCTCACTTGATCACAAATAACATTTTTAGATGAATGGCAACTTCGGGCACCATGTGACTTTTACTTCTAAATCATTTTAATATTACAGTGTCTTGTGTTATCCTTTAATTTATCTTTTAATCCTTTATTTGTGGTTGCTGACGTAGCTTCCTGTTTTCGTATCGTTGCCGCGAAAGTTTGCGTTTGTGTTAGCGTTTAAATTACATACTTTTTTTCATTTATACAATAATAATATTAATAGCAACTAGTTTTTGCATCTCACACTATTTGGCTTCGCCTTTTTCTGCGCTTTTTGGAGAACGCGCGAGTTTCTTTTTCTAAAAACAACAAACGGAATTCAGCTCCAAACAACTACAACTCCGACTCAGGTACGTTATCATGCCCACTATTCAGCTTGTTCAGTGTGTAGAGTGCAGGATGTTTAGACATTCTTCCTCCGTCGTTAGTAATAATTTTATTTGTGATAGGTGTGTGTTAGTGAGCACTCTGACGGAGAAGATATCAGCGTTAGAGGAGCGCATCCAGACTTTAGAGAGGGTTAGAGAGTGTAAGAGCAGTGTTATTCCTGCAGCGGACAGTCTGGGTGCCACAGGCGGAGATAACCAGCCCCCGACTCCGGCATTAGAGCCCTCACAGCGGGGCGAGTGGGTGACGACTCGGCGGCATACTCGTTCAGCCAAAGCTAACGCTAAGGCTAGCCCACCGAAGCACACCTCTTCTGCGCTTCACGTGTCCAACAGGTTTGCTCTCCTCAGTGATGCACCCACTGAGAAACCTGAAAGAGCTCTGGTTATAGGAGACTCTATAATGAGACACGTGAAATTAGCCAGACCTTTAGGGGCACCAGCGGCAGTGGTTAGGTGTATCCCGGGAGCCAGAGCACCGGACATAGCAGGTAATCTCAGGGCTCTAGGACAGCACAGGTTCTCCAAGATAGTAGTACATGCTGGAGCTAACGATATACGCCTTCGTCAGTCAGAGGTTAGTAAGAATAACTTTATAGAGGTGTTTAAATTAGCGAAGGCGATGTCCGATGGAGTAGTATGCTCTGGTCCCATCCCAATGAGACGTGGTGACATAACTTACAGCAGGTTATGGTCGCTGAACCGCTGGATGTCCAGGTGGTGCTCCGAAAACAACGTGGGCTTTATTGATAATTGGAAGACCTTTGAGGGCAAAGCTGGCCTGTTAGGGCGGGACGGTGTCCATCCCACTCGGGAAGGTGCTGCTCTCATTTCTTGTAGTATAGCTCATAGTCTCAGAAGAGGCCTAGTTAATCGGTGACAATCCAGAGCCCAGGCCAGGGAGCAGACAGACAGGCTAAACCAACCGTCTGCTAGCTGCATAGAGTCGTCACTCAGGGTTCACTCTATTGAGACTGTGTCTGTTCCCCGAGCTAAAAACAAATTTAGAAAGACTCAGAAAGTCTGTTTTAGTAATTTAATTAGCATAAAGACCACAAACTTGGATCAGACTGAATGCGCAGCCGGCACCTCTGATCTGAAGCTAGGACTGTTAAATATTAGATCTCTCGCATCTAAAGCAGTTATAGTTAATGAAATTATCACAGATCAGGAGTTTGATATACTCTGTTTAACAGAAACCTGGATTAAACAGGACGAGTATGTAGCTCTAAATGAAGCTAGTCCTCCTGGATACAGCTACATACACCAGCCTCGGTTAACTGGTAGAGGAGGAGGCGTCGCAGTTATTCACAATGATAATTTGACTATTGTACAAAAACACGGACACAAATTTAATTCATTTGAAATTCTTTATAGTAACATAAGTGTATTTAACTATATTAAGTCAGCTCAGTCGATCCCGCTAATTGTCATTTACAGACCTCCAGGGCCGTACTCGGAATTTCTTAGTGAATTTGCAGATTTCCTCTCAAACCTAGTCGTTTCTGTAGACAAAGTGTTAATTGCTGGAGATTTTAATATTCATTTTGAAAACCCAGAAGACCCTCTGAGAACTGCATTTATGTCTATACTGGACTCGGTAGGAGTAAATCAGTGTGTAGTAGGACCCACTCATAAAGCAGGTCACACTTTAGATTTAATAATATTATTTGGATTAAGTATAAGAAATTTATTCACAATACCACTATCTGAAGTTATCTCAGATCACTATCTTGTCTCAATTCAAGTGTGTCACAATAATAATGTACACACAGCGCCGCGCTACCGTATGAAACGTACATTCACATCAACTACCAAACAGAGTTTTATCAGTAATCTCCCAGAGTTCCCAACTTCGATTAGATCACCGTCTGACCCCACAGAACTCGATCAGGCGACTGAATATTTAGAGTCGACATTTCGCTATACCCTAGATAATGTAGCTCCAGTCAAAAGAAAAATTATTAGAGATAAAAAACTTGCTCCCTGGTATAACGATCACACGCGCACTTTAAAACAGACCGCTCGGAAATTAGAACGTAAATGGCGTCAAACTAAATTACTAGTATTTCAAATAGCATGGAAGGAGAGCATCCTGAACTATAGAAAAGCTCTTAGTGTAGCTAGATCAACATATCTCTCCACTCTTATAGAAAATAACAAAAATAATCCTAGATTCTTATTTAATGCTGTAGCCAAATTAACCAGAAATAAGACCACTGCAGAAATCTCCACAACAACATCATGCAATAGTGAGGACTTCATGAACTTTTTTAATAATAAAATTGTAAATATTAGGCATAAAATTGAGGTTTTGAAACCGAACAATGTAATTGATGCAGATGTTAATCTAGCCATGTCAGACCAGAACCTAGAATACTTTACTCCCCTTGAAGAGAATGAACTAATTTCACTCATCTCTTCTTCAAATTCATCAACCTGTATATTAGATCCTGTACCGACACATTTTCTTAAACAGATAGTACCAGCAATAATAGAACCCCTGTTGAGAATAATTAATTCTTCACTCAGCATTGGATATGTTCCAAAATCTTTTAAATTAGCAGTTATCAAACCAATAATTAAGAAACCTGACCTCGACCCCTTTCAGCTGTCCAGTTACAGACCAATATCAAACCTCCCCTTTATCTCTAAGATCCTGGAAAAGATAGTAGCGGAGCAGCTATGCTCATATATACATAGAAATGGCATACATGAACTGTATCAGTCAGGATTTAGGCCTCATCACAGTACAGAGACAGCGCTCGTTAAAGTAGTAAATGACATTCTATTGGCCTCTGATTAGGGTTGTGTAACTATGCTTGTATTACTTGACCTCAGTGCAGCTTTTGACACTGTTGATCACGCTATTCTTCTTCACAGATTAGAAAATGTAGTGGGAATTAAGGGTACAGCCCTCTCCTGGCTCAGATCATATCTGACCCATCGTTATCAGTATGTAGACCTAAATGGTGATTATTTTGCATGTTCTCTAGTGGAGTTTGGCGTTCCGCAGGGTTCAGTTTTAGGTCCACTGCTTTTTTCCCTTTACATGCTTCCTCTGGGCAACATAATCTGTAAGCATGGTATTAGTTTTCATTGTTATGCTGACGATACTCAGTTATATGTCTCAGCAAAACCTGATGAGAAAAAACAGCTTACTAAAATTGAGCAATGTGTGCAGGACATAAGAAATTGGATGCTAATTAACTTCCTTCTGCTAAATCCGGATAAGACAGAAGTTCTAGTCATAGGACCGCATACAGCTAGGAGTAAAATTTTAGATCACACCGTAACTTTAGATGGCCTTTCTGTTCCATCAAATGCAACAGTGAAAGACCTTGGTGTGATTATTGATTCCAGCCTTTCATTTGAAGCACATGTAGATAATATTACCAGGATAGCATTCTTTCACCTCAGAAATATTGCCAGAATAAGAAATTTATTGTCGCTAAACGACGCAGAAAAACTAGTTCATGCTTTTATCACCTCTAGGTTGGACTATTGTAATGCCTTACTGTCTGGTTGTTCAGCTAGATGCATAAATAAGCTTCAGCTAGTCCAGAATGCAGCAGCGAGAGTCCTCACCAGAACCAGAAGATATGAGCACATCACCCCTATCTTATCTTCACTCCATTGGCTTCCTGTGAAATTTCGCATTGATTTTAAAATACGACTCTTGACATATAAAGCATTAAATGGTCTCGCGCCGCAGTACCTGAGCGAACTGCTAGTGTCTTACGATCCGCCACGCCTACTTCGATCAAAGGATGCAGGCTGCTTGTCAGTACCGCGTATTATGAAAAATACAGCTGGGGGCAGAGCTTTTTCTTACAAAGCCCCAAAGTTATGGAATAGTCTTCCAAATAGTGTTCGGGACTCAGACACAGTCTCAGTGTTTAAGTCCAGGCTAAAAACCTATTTATTTAGCCAAGCATTTTTATAAATAGATTTGCCATAGGTAAAGGAGCAGATCTGGGGGACTCATGGACGTAGAGTATTATGGTGAACTGGTATGTTTGGATGCTGTCTTCCTCACTCTCATTGATCACTCAGGTTTGCTGACGGTGAGGTGATTGTTTGCTTTACATGTCAGGAAGCCCTCATGTTTGTGTTTCCTTCTGGCTCTCCCTTTTAGTTATGCTGTCATAGTTAGTCCTGCCAGAGTCTCTGCTTGCACTCTACAGTTAATATACATTCACATTATACATTGTGTGACTGTGACCATACCTAACTGCCATCTCTCCTCTTCTTCTCTTTCCCCCCCTCTTTCTTTTTCCTCTCTCCTCCTGTCCCCCCCTTTCACTCTTTCTCTCTCTCTCTGTCGAGCTACACATGTCGTTCCTGAGCTGCCAGTGATCCAGACTCCCTCTGCCCTCCGGACCTGTCTGACCCATCCTGGTGCCCCGCTTCTGGCTGAAGATCTTGTCACATGGATGCCCCGTGTGTCTCTCTGGGATGCGTCTGGTGTCTGGGAATGATTCTCTCTACCTAGAAAATGGTTCTGGCCTTGACTGGTGTTGGCAACTGTTTCTCTGGGGACTTGACAGTTCGATAGTTCATGACTGGAACTTCTTACAAGTCTACCTGGGTCTTCAATAACTACCTGGACTCCATATTAACATCAGTTAACATCAGCTATTATAGCTGAACTGCCTCCCACCCTACACACTGTATAAATGCAGATCATTTACTGCTTTCTGTTTCACCCAAATGAGGATGGGTTCCCTGTTGAGTCTGGTTCCTCTCAAGGTTTCTTCCTATTACCATCTCAGGGAGTTTTTCCTTGCCACTGTCGCCCTCGGCTTGCTCACCAGGGACAAACTGACCATTTTGATTCATACAAATTCACATTTCATACAAACTTAAATAATTCTTTTGACTATGTAAAGCTGCTTTGCGACAATGAAAATTGCTAAAAGCGCTATACAAATAAAATTGAATTGAATTGAATTGAAATTATTCAGGCATGAGAACAAATACACTTTGCTTATTTACTGTAGTTTGTTTAGGCATGTAAATCATGTAACATCTTTTTAATGTTAAAAGGTGGAGCTGTTCAGGTTTACAAAAAACATTTGCAAGCAAACAGTGCCATTACTTTTACAGTAACTTGGACTATATTTTTAAATGCATAGAATGTATAGTAAGTGGCTTTAAAGTTGGAGATGCTTTGATTTAAGCACCTGATTGCAGTGAAACAGTGGCATTTTTTTCCACTAGCCTTGAATATATTGTTTAGGGATGCACCGAAATTTTCGGCCGAAATAGCATTATCGGTTTCGGCCGAAACGTAAGAAAGCGCCGAAAATAAAAGCCGAAATTGTCGCCACGCCTCTCCCATCCTCCCGTCTCGTTCGCGCTGTCATTATGCATCAAACACGGAGTATGTCGGCGGTTTGGAAGCACTTCAAAGTTTCAGATGAGGACAGCAAAGTTGCAATATGCAACATTTTTTTAATACAAACAAAAAGAAAATATTTTAAACATGTTTTTTAATGAAGCCATTTTCGGTTTCGGTATCGGTTTTCGGCCAAGTGCATCCAAAAATTTCGGTTTCGTTTTCGGCCCAGAATTTTCATTTCGGTGCATCCCTAATATTGTTGTCTCAGACTGCCTTAAACATGAAAGTGCTGTATGTTGCTCACCGTTCGGTCCAGACCTTAAATAAAATTTAGATTTAGACCTTTGAATATCAAGTTTTTGATCTCATGCTGTAGGGTGTAAGATTTGCCCCAATGGTAGCATCTCAAAAGCAAGAAAAAGTACAACTTAGTACCGTTATTTCCCAAGGTGCACTGGTATGTTACAAGGATGTTTAATTTTTCAAATATCTAAAATATCTTATGTGTTTTTTCCCCCCAACATTTTTGTTTTAAATTCATCTCATGCAACAGGAGGTCAAAGTAGAAACCTGCCCGATGATATGAGTTTCTTTTAGCTCTATCCCCCTCCCATTTCATTTAAAGCCTCATGCCATTTCCTCTTTCAGAGAAGGAGTTTATGCAGCAGACACAGAACTGAGAATTGCACTTCATAAGTTTGGATTTATAACCAGTTTGACGTTGGACAAGGTGGGAGATGGCTTTTTATAACTTCTAGGCTATAATTAATATTAGTTTTCAGTTATTTTTGTATGCAACAAAATATTCCTTAAAGAAATTTTAAATATAATTCTCTTTATACGAGTGTAAAGTTTCAACAATTTTGTTACACCTTTTTTTTGTGTGTGTATTTCTTTGTAACATGTTTAACTGTGTTTAAATCATGAGCATCCAAATCAACTCTTAGAAAAGCCCTTTGTGCATTTCAGGTTTTAAACAGATTTTAACACACACTAAATATAGTTTTTTAAAAATATATCACATTCTATGTCTTACCTATATAACAAAGCTTAACAGATTTATTTTTCAAAACACTAATTTCAAAAATTACTCTTGTAACTGTTCTATAGTTACCTCTATACTGTAGTTACTTAATATTTCATATTTACCCCAGAAATCGTCATGTCCCCAGGACATAGGACATGGGAAACTGCAACAGTAGAATTACTGGAAACAATTTATTTATTTATGGGGAATACATAGGGCGTTCAAGTCAAACCAGGACCTTTAATAATGTAAAATAACAGAACACACCATTATTTATCTATATAATCCCCTGCTACACTAATCTACTTATTCCAGCCATATGCCTGCTTCCTATTTAAAACGCTGTCTTCCCAGGAACTCTTTTAACAGCCCTTCTTTTAAATGGCCTGGTTTGATCACCAAGGGTTTTCTGCTTTTGCAAAACAGTGCATGACCTCATACTGCCAAATTGACCACTTGCACATTAAAAAAACTCGGCTAGGAGTTATTGCAAAATCCATGTACAGTACTGACTTTGCTCCAAGCGATTTCCGCATATTTGGGCCATTAAAGGAGTTCTTTGGAGACCAGCATGTCTAACGTGGAGCAGACAGTCCACTCATGGCACAAGCGCACTGAGAAAACTTTCTATCTTGATGTTATCCAAGCACTAATAAAACTCTGGGATTGGTGCATTAGTGTAGCAGTGGTTATTATAGAGATAATCAAAGCTTACTTGCATACTTGTGTTCCGTTATTTTACATGTTTAAACCAGTTGCACTTAAATGCACCCTGTAAATAAATAGAATAAATAGATTTAATAGTAAGGGGATATGTCTTTAATATAAAGGTCATTCAACTCATTTAGATGATTATTGTTATTTTCCCTTTTTTTCATCTTTCATCTTTTTTTTTTAATTATAAATGCGAAACCTTTTCTAGATAAAAATCCCAAAGTATTTAAGTATTCAAAACCAATTGGAGTCTGTTACAGTTCCTATTTAAAATTTCTCATTGTTTAATTTATTTTGTAGATGCAGAAATAAGGAATGTCTAAAATATTGTATGTTGTATGCTGTGTATATTGTATGTACAGTACACCATAATCAAATCTCTTGGACACCTTGTGTTTTATTCAGCTCTTTCATATTTTCTCATTCCCATTCTTCTTGTGCATTTATCTTTTACTTCATGAATTCTGTTTATATTCCTTAATTTTCAGATGACTGGTCATTTGGTGTTCTGTGTGATGACAGCATCCATTGGTTCACTGCAGTTTGGCTACAACACAGCGATCAACAGTATATTTTTTGTGGTATAATAATACAACTACCACTACCACTACTACTAAGAATAATAATAATGCATTGTCTAAGTTAATATCTTACAAAATATTACAAAATGCATGTAATATATAGATAGATGTTTGCTTGGGAGATTTACTATGCTCTCTCTCTCTCTCTCTCTCTACCATTTGTCCTACTGAAATGATCAGAAATTAGATTCCTTTTTATTGAGGACATCGCTGGAGCGCTATGGTCAACCCATGGATGAATCCACTGTGACTACAGTGAGGTCTTTGGCTATAACTATATTCCATGCTGGTGGCATTATTGGTGCTCTCTCTGTGGGAGCTCTGGTCAACAAGTTCGGGAGGTGAGCAACTGAGGATGAAATAAAGTGATCCAACAGTTCGTTTCTAGGCTGAATGGGCCACTGTTAAACAGCCTGGAGAAAAATAATCTGCTACAGTTTGGAGTAATAATACAATGTAAACGTGTAGTATTTAAAGGGGAGATAAAAAGTAAGCTACAGTAAGTCATTCAATAAGAATACTGTAATGAATCAAATCATTTATTTTATCCCTTTCTTATCTACACTTCTAATACATTGCCTGGCCAAAAGAAAACTCACTGTTTGGATTTAAATAGGATAATACTTATAATGCAATAATATGCATCAACTGTTAAAAAATATTTTAATCCTAAATGATGAAGTGAGTAGCTTTTCATTTTAAGCAATTTCCCTCTGGGACTAATAAAGATTTTTGAATCTTGAATCTTGAATCTTTAAACAACCATTTTAGAAGACACATTCCATGATCGTGAAAAAAGACTTGTGTTTTAAAAGGGTAAAATGATTGCCTTACATCAAGGGAATAAAAACAGCTAAGGAAATTGCTGAAATTATTGTAACTGGATTAACACATAAACATTTTAAGAAACAGATGTCGCCAGAAAAACATAAAAACAGACCGTGATCGCAGCTCAAAAACAAAGATCTTACAATATCACTGCTCCATATAAAAGTAAAACCTTGAATTGCAAGTAACCTGATCTGTGAGTGTTTTACAAGACAAGCAAAATTTTAAAATAAATTTTAACTTGTTAAACAAGCAAGGTCTTGATATACGTGTACAGTAGTACGCATTTGCCTGGGCTGCCGAGTGTCACGTGATCACAACTGAGCCAATTTTTGTGGGGTTCTCCTTTCTCTCTTGCGCTGTAGAATTGTGGGTAATCGGCTCCCATGACCAGTCTCAGTGCACGTGCGTCACTCGTATAGTCAACATCTGTGTGCACGTGTACTGTTTACTGTAACCTTGTGACCAGTGTCTGTGCATGCAAGACACAATGCAACTCTTTATTACCTTCTCTGTACTTCTCAAAGCATCCTCAAAGCAAATACTGCATCTAATGTACTCTTTCTAGGCATGAAACCATATTGCTGCTCACAAGTGCCTTTACAAATGTAAATAATTCATTTGATTGTGTAAAGCTGCTTTGGTTAAATGTCTAAAATGTTATTTAAACTAACTAATATTTAGATTTTTTAAATAGGTAAACTATTACATTTTGATAATTTATAAATATTATTGACTGAAACCCAGGTGTCCCCTTCATCTTTTTTTACACAGACGTAAATCTATGCTCCTTTCTAATGTCTTGGCTCTGATCGGGGGTGGGCTGATGGGCTTGTCCGGTGTTTCCCGATCATATGAAATGCTGATCCTCGGTCACTTCATCATTGGCGTCTTCTGTGGTCTCTGTACGGGCCTGACTCCCATGTATGTGGCGGAAATTGCACCGACAGCACTAAGAGGAGCATTTGGCACCCTTCACCAGTTTGGGAGTTTACTTGGCATGCTAATAGCCAAGGTGAAATATGCTTCTTTGTGTGAGTGTGTGTGTGTGTATGTGTGTGTGTGTGTTTGTGAGAGAGAGAGAGAGAGAGAGAGAGACTCACCATAATTATATTTACTTTCGTTATTGTTGCAGATCCTTCTTTTCAAGGAGGTGTTAATTTCTAAAAATAAATCTGAAGGAGATGAAGATGATTCTTATCTTTGGCCACTGCTGCCATGCCTGACAGTTTTGCCTTCAGTAATGCAGATCATAATGCTGCTGTTTTGCTCTGAAAGTCCCAGATACCTGCTCATCAACCTGCAGCAGGAGGAGAAGGCTCGCATGGGTAATTCAAGTCTTCTCTCCCTTGGGTAAATTTAGTGTAGATAATCTATCTACTGTATTGTTTTTTGAATAGGGTCAATGGCACGTATATTGCACTTGTAGCTCACATAACATGGCAAGACATTTGCCATAACTAGACTCACACAGCTTCATTGTATTTTTTTCTGCATTTGCATAATATTTATGTAGCCTATGTATACTGTATATCTCAGCGTTGGTGGGTCTTCATGGGAATGACTGTATTGAGGATGATATTCAGGAGATGAAGGAAGAAGCCAATAGGGTGGCCATGGAAAAAAAAGTTTCCATTCTTCAGCTTTTCCGTAACCCCATTTACCGGCGGCCTATCATCATCACCATCATCATGAATCTTTCTCAGCAGTTCTCTGGAATTCAGGCTGTAAGTGGCACATCATTTAGTTAACTAAGCTTCAGCAACACAGATTATTAAAGTTGTTAAAAGCCATTCCTATTACTGTATTAGTAGCCCAACTGCTTCTCCCCCTGGAAATAACTTCAGCTCCCCCTCAAAAATATTAGTTTGTAAACATTAGTTAAAATTAATCTACTGTAAAAAGTACTGTTTTTAAGTCAGGATTGTGATTCGGTTTCTTGGAGTAGACTGTAGACACACCATGTCTCATAAACTATAACAGTATAAAGCTTAGCCTTTTCATTGTTTGCACCAAGAGATCCAATGCATCATCTCCTACTTCACAATTTCCCCAGGAACTGTCTCAACTCCTACTGTTATATAACTTGTTCTTTTATCTTAGATGCCAGTTAAGATCCTAGTAACGTTAGGGGTATGGGAAGCACCTGATGCATCCTTTAAACATTATTCTTAACATAGTTCTTTCCATGATATGGAAACATTTCCAAGATATTAAAATTGGATGATGTATTAATAATGGAATTGAAAATGCATGGTGTATTAATAATGGAGTACTGTTTTACTCACTTTTCGTTCACCACTTCCTTTTTCCTTACCTACTGTACATTTTCCCTCTTCGCTTTCAGGTAGCTTATTTCTCCTGGTTGATATATGAGAGAGCATGCATCACTAAGAGTGAAGTCTTCATTACACAAGAAGCTGTTTACATTATCTTCATATTGTGCTCTGTAAGTGCATGACACCCCTGTAAGCTTCAAATAAAAATTATGCCTTCAATGAAAGATGCCATTATTTTTAATGTGCAATGTTTGTCAGTTCACAAACAGAATGAAAAAAAAAAATGTCCTCTTCTGTCTCTTACACAATTTACAAAATTACACAGAACTATCCTGAAGTCTTATCCTAAATCTAATCCTAAATTTGCTGTTGGCCATCAGCTAATTCTGGTGGACTTCGCAGGACGAAGAAAACTTCATTTGACTGGATTGGGTGGAATGGCCATTTGTCTTCTTGTCATTATCATCTCTGTTCAGCTATTTGAGGTGAGTTACTGCTGACATTTCTTTGCATTGGCTACAGTTTACAGACCTGCTGTCCAACTGTCAGGGATTTTAGTCAAGCACATACAGTGCATTTGAAAATTTTATTTTATTTTGGGATTTAATTCAGAAAGTAAAACTCTCATCTATTCTAGATTTAATACATACTGTATAACGTGTAATATTTCAAGCCTTTTTTTTGATAATTACTGCTTATAGCTCACGAAAAATTCTCTATAGCGTTCATGGCAAGAAAGTAGACTGTCCAATCAAGTACAGTACATTATATCATGGTCAGCAAACCAGTTAGTGGTAATTTTGACAGGGGAAAGTCCAGCTGGAAAAGGAAATGTGGCATCTCCCTAAAGCTTGTCATCAAATGTAAGCATAAAATCTCCTGTTAGACACAGTGCATCAACACTAGCAGATAACATGGCACCTCACATCATCACCAGTTGTGGAAACTTCACTCTGGACTTCAAGCAACATGAATTCTGTGCTCCTCGTTCCTCTGGAACCTTGATTTCCTACTCAAATGCAATATTAACATTTATCTGGAAAGAGAACTTTGGACTGCTATATGTTTCCCGATAACGCACACGATTAGTGCGAAGAAGACTTTTAAGATATAGCTTACATAAAGTGATTACTTTTCGAACTGTGTTCGAACTGTCCCTGTTTTAAGTCGCTGCCTCCTACGTTTAACATTACAAGGCGCTGTTTACAGTGAAGGTACTGAATTAGCTGACATTGATTGCTCAGGAATCGATTTTTCATTCCTTTTGCATGACAGCATTAAGAAAGACAGCACTTTCTATGCAAATTAAACTTTGCACAAAATTATTCAAATAACATTTATTTCAACATGGGTTACTTATAACCCATAATAGACAAATATGTAAATTAAAACACCAAACTGTCGCTAATATTCGTCGCACAGGTGCGGACTGGGACCAAAAAGTGGCCCTGGACTTCCTGGCCCACAGCAACCCAAATCATAATACATTGGCTTATTAATGTAGAGATAAATTTTTAACAACAGTTACTGGTATAAAAATATACCACAATACAGATATCAATGCTATTTAAAAATATTATTTAAAGTATCACTGAACATATATTGGGTCATATCAGTAAAACAAAGAAACAAAGAAAATAACATCAAGACAAACAACATATAACATTATAAAGACAATATTTTAAAAGGAATGGCAATAAAACTGAACAGGTAAGCTGAAATAAAATCAGTAGCAGCATTAGCTCACGCTAGTAAACAAGTTATTTATTTAAATTATTATGGTAGTCAATATTGATTTGAAATAATGCTGCAAAACATTTTTTTTTATTAATATTGACTACCATAATAATTACTAGCACGAGTTAATGCTGCTACTGATTTTATTCCAGCTTACCTGTTCAGTTTGATTGCCATTCTTTTCACATGGCTCTGGTAGATCAGGGGAGAGGTGTTGGTCATCATCAGCAGGCACTGGTTCATCATCACTGACCTGCTGCACTTACAGCTTACACTGATGAGTGGTTTATCTTACGCTGCATCACGATGACCCCCCTGGGAAATGTTCATGATATCTCACAAACAAAAAGACAAATTTTTCTTTTCCTCATAAAGTGTATACTTTTTCATGGCACTGCACATGTAGTCGGATTGTTCCACTTATAGCACTTTTAAAATCATACTAACTTTACTGATATGAATAACTTTAAATGATGAATGCTTTTTAACACCCTTGTGACTTAATAAGAGACAATGCACAGCATATTTTCTAACAGCCTATAAATGATACATTTTTGGCACACAATACTGCCAAAATGTCTCATTTTGCTGTCAAACTGTTTATAAGTCTCCTGGGTCTCTGTGAGACTGGTGCTACTGGACACTGAAAATATTATCTTTATCTTCTTCTTTGTCTTTCGGCTGTTCCCTTTCAGGGGTCGCCACAGCGAATCATCTGCCTCCATCTAACCCTATCCTCTGCATCCTCTTTTCTTACACCAACTAACTTCATGTCCTCTCCCACTGCATCCATAAATCTCCCCTTTGGTCTTCCTCTAGACCTCCTGCCTGGCAGTTCCAACCTCAGCATCCTTCTACTGATGTATTCACAATCTCTCCTCTGAACATGCCCAAACCACCTCAATCTGGCCTCTCTGACTTTATCTCCAAAACATGTGCAATTACATCGCTATGGGAGGGGAGATGAATATAAAGTATTTTTAAACCGATTACGCCACCCCGAGGTTAACCGGGGAAATAACCCAAATAAGGAACACAAGTTCGTTAGGCAAAATAAAGCAGAGAGACAGTGGTACAAATGTACAAAACTTTATTGTAGTTCCCAATAAAACAATTTAAAAACATTTAATAGCATGCAATGCTAGGTATCAAATGGCCATCACGCACACTATAGGTGGAACAGGGCACTCTGTGTACTCACATCATACAAAAGGAAAAATAAAATAAAACACACTTACAAGCAAAGAAAAAAACACACAAATTTCAGGCACCGGCTTCCCAGCGGCAGGGGCAGGCTAAATGAGGTACAGACCCTAAGGTGCACTTTACACACATCCACATACACTCACACAAAGTGAAACGGGAATACAATCAGCACTGCACTCCACACAGTTACACTACCACCAGTACTCAGAGCTAGCTAGTTAGTCTTCCAGTCCAACAGTTCCCAATATGAACTGACGCATGTAACATTAAATAACCAAATTAACCAAATGAAACACAATATAAAAAAACAAAAATAAAGCAAACCAAATGCTCTTTACATTAAACACACAAAACGAAAAATAAGAAAAGAACAAAAATTAATAAAAAAAAACAAAACAAAAGAAACAAAATACTTTAGGGAAGGTTTCTATCCAACTGTTCGCTGGATCAGTCATATCCAATTCAGAGTTCTCCGGAAGCTACATCACAGCACTCTCCGCAATACAATCACACATGCAGATAGCCCAAACAGGCCTTTAAATAGTAGCAGGGCAACTCCAAATCACTTACCCAGTTACAAAGAAACTAAACCCAAAAAACAAACAAAAAAAACCACAACCAACCGGGGGAGCAGTAGGAAAAACAGGAGAAACACCAGAGAAGAAAACAGCAGGAGAAGAAACAGCAGCGCCACATGTAACATGCATTGTCCCTCTGATGAACTCATTCTTGATCCTATCCATCCTTGTCACTCCCAAGGAGAACCTCAACATCTTCAGCTCTGCCTCCTTCAACTCTGCCTCCTGTCTTTTCTTCAGCGCCACTGTCTCTAAGCCGTAGAGCATTGCTGGTCTCACCACTGTCCTGTACACCTTTCCTTTCATTCTCGCTGATACTCTTTTATCGCACAACACACCTGACACTTTTCTCCACCCATTCCAACCTGCCTGTACCCGCCTCTTCACCTCCTTTCCACACTCTGGACCGTTGACCCCAAGTACTTAAAATATTGTCTTTATATGTGATTTTATATGTTGTTTGTTTTATTGTTCTTTCCTTTGTTTCTTTGTTTTACAAACATGACCCAATATATGTTCAGTGATACTTTTTTAACGTTTTTGTATTGTGTTATATTTTTATACCAGTAAGTAGTTTTAAAAATTAATCTCCACTTTAATTGCCAATGTATTATGATGTGGGATGTGGTGGGCTGCTGGGTCCAGCCTTGCTGTCCCTGACCACTTATAGGCAGAATCTGTTCATTTGAAGCATTTCAATTTCAATTCAATTCAATTTTATTTGTATAGCGCTTTTAACGATTTACATCATCACAAAGCAGATTTCACGGGATTTACCTCTAAAGCTTTTCTTATTTTTGCAAAACTTTTAGCTTCACCTTTTCTTTTTCCTTCTTTTTCATTCATTGAAATTATTATTAATTTGCTAAGAGAAATTTGCTGTTTTGAGAAGGATCAATATTTTTCCCTCTATAAATTAAAAGTGGAGGGGGGCGTGTTTCACAACATGGATGCTCTGTTGATGTTTTTTCAACTCAGAAATCTTTAAAAACATCTCATAAAACTTTTAAAACTAAAAAAAAAGTTTTACATATTTTTTTACAGTTATAAAGTATATTTCTTAATACTGCATTTTTTAATTTTTATAACCAGGGCGATTACATGTGTCAGCAACATGCAGTGAACCTCCCAGGGGTCCTGGAGGTAACACCAAAGGTTAGTGTTCAAACTCTTAAAAAAAGCATTTATTACCTGAAGTACTTTAAAAAATTTGTTTACCATTTAGGCCTACACCCTAACTTCCATCCCTGATAGTAAGCATGGTTTGCTTGGATGCCACACATTCGGTTGGTAGATTTGCAAAAAAAAAAAAAAAAACATGAAATCAACATGGAACTAGAGAATTCGTAGGTCTGAAAAACTACCATAATTAACCGAGGAAAGAACAGCATGAATAAGGTAAATAATTAAACTTAAATTGTAGTTACATGAGAACTATCAACATGCAGGAAATCAGAATGGACCATAACTGTCAATTGAACTGTTCCATTTAATGTAACTCTCCAACACCGCAAAGTCTACAGAACCCACCCTTTACAGAATGGTTAAATTATGTTTGTCATTTTTATTCCTTTTGCAGAGTAATCCTCTAGTGGTAACTGTGGCCACTGTGGCTGTTTTCACATTTCTGGCTATGTTTGTGATTGGCCCGGGGCCAATCCCATGGTTCATAGCAACAGAGCTCTTTGCTCAAGGTGCACGGCCAGCTGCTGTCTCTGTGAGCGGCTGCTCTAACTGGACAGCCAACCTTCTGATGCTTCTGTGCCTCCCCTCTCTGCTGGTAAGAACACTTACATTTTTGTTTATGGCAAAACTGTTTTACATTCTAACTCGAAATGGCGCAATGCAGAATATTTTCTGCTATGATTTATCTTTAAACAAAAACTTAATTTCTTTAAAAAAATGAATTAAATTCTTAAAAAAACAAAACAAAAAGAAACAAGACAAGCTACGAGTCCTAAAATGCCTGTTTTTGTAAACCAAACAGTGATTTTTTTTGTAAAGTACTCAACAAAACCAAAGGTCAAAGGTTGCGTTAGCAAATCCTTCCCTAGAAAAGACTTTAAAGCAAATAAAAAAGGTTTATTAGATCTAAAACACTAGAAAGCCAAAAAACGTATGCTTCTCTCAAGGGGTCGCCACAGCAACAAGAACTTTGACACAGGTTTTACACTGGATGCCCTTCTTGATGCAGCCCTCCCATTTTATCTTGGCTTGGGACCGACACTGCACCCAGTAGCTGAGGTTTAAAAGGCTAAATGGCAACCATAAACAGAATAAAGACTGTTCATTCTCTGTTTTTCTATTTGTAGAGAGACTTTTTGAAGCTCTGTTTTTAGAATCTCAAGTCTGGTTTTGTCTTCTGTCTTGGTGTGTGACATTACAGTGACATTTGAATGCAAGGCAAACCTTATCAGCTTATTGATGTTTAATGGTTATGTGTTTAAAAATTACTATTTGGCAGAAGAGGATTCCAAGGGTGTACATTAAGCTAGAAAACCTCTGAATAACTGCATGCTCAGTTTTATGTGCATGGAACATACAGACATTAAGTATATTGTAAACTCTTGCAGAACTTAGTTTGGGCTGTTAGTGATGTTGTGAACTCTGTGTCAACCACATTGGCCAGCATGGTCAGACAGTTTGTTTTATTTACAAAGTATGGCTAGATTGCTCAGACCAAGCGCTTTGTGTGTGTGTGTAACATGCCTAATACTATTGGGGATATCTACTGCACTCATGTATACATCCAGGCACCTCATGAAAGCGAGCATCTTGTGGGCGATGGAACTAATCATTACAAACTGCATAATGAATTAGTCTAGGTCTATCCATGATGCATGTATCCTGAGGAAGAGCACTCTATATAAAGATTTTAAACTAAGCAACCAGGATGGGTTAATGTTAGGAGGCGGAGTCTATCCACTCCTACAGTACCTACACTGATGACCCTATTTTCTTGTAGGTAACACATCTGAGCAAGGATGTTTCAACAGTGCTAATTGCAAAAAATTATGTAAAATGGAGCAGTTAAATGAAGTTCTGGAGAGGTGGTTTGCATGCTTTAAATATTTGTAAGTGGAACCACAGGGAGTGTGTAACATAAAACTAGCCTGCATTGTCCTACATAACATTGCTACCAGGTGAAACATCCGGTGTTCATTCGTAAGCAGTGTTGGGGAAGTTACTCAAAAAAAGTAATCTATTACAAATGACTGATTAATACTTTAAAATTGCAATTTGATTACATTACTGATTATTACATGTAAAAAGTAATCAGATTACTAATTACGTTACTTTCAAGTTACTTTGAAAACATTTTTCTTTTTTTTGCATCACATTTTGCAGCACATTGGTATAGTGATAAGCGCTATGGCTAAGGTTGAGGGTTCTAGTCTTGCTTTTGTGTCTTTCTGCATGAAGTTTGCATGAGTTCTCCCTGTGCTTGATGGGTTTTCTTTAGGTACTCCTGTTTTCTCCCACATCTGCAAAGACATGAAAATTAGGCTAACTAGAATTTCCAGATAGCCTGTAGTTTGTATGTATGCTTGTGGCACCCCATCCCCTGGCCTTCTACCACCCTGAATACGGATAATATAGGGAATGAGTGAGTGTGTGTTTTAAATCAAGAGCCGTTTGGGGGATTATTTTATGGGGACAAAACATATGGGGGACAAAATAATAATAATAATAATAATTATAATAATAATTAAAAATAATTATTATTACTACCAATATTTAGGTGGCATGGTGGTTTAGTGGTTAGCACTGCCACCTGCAAGGTCCGAGTTCGATTCCTATCTGTGTGTGCATGGATTTTGCATGTTCTCCCTATGCTTTGTGGGTTTTCTTCCATTTAAAAGACCTGCAGATTAGGGTAACTGTTGTTCCCAAAATTGCTCATAGTGTGTGAATGAATGCGTAAGTCTCCTGAGATAGGCTCCAGGCCCCCCGCGACCCTAAATACAGGATAAAGTAGTATAGATGAAGATTAAGTGAGTGAATAAGAGTATTATATATACTCAGCAAAAAAAAGAAACGTCCTCTGACTTTCAACTGTTTTTACTTTCAGTAAACTTAATGTGTAAATATTTGTATGAACACTAAAAGAGTCAACACCATAAGCCATAAACTAAAAATGTTTCCCAATGTGTCCCTGAATGAAGGGAGGCTCAAAATCAAAAGTACCAGTCAGTATCTGGTGTGGCCACCAGCTGCTTGAAGTACTGCAGTGCATCTCCTCCTCATGGACTGCCTATTGCGGACAGTCTGAGCACTGATGGAGGGATTGTGTGTTCCTGGTGTGACTCGGGCAGTTGTTGTGGCCATCCTGTACCTGTCACGCAGGTGTGATATTCGGATGTAGCGATCCTGTGCAGGTGTTGTTACACGTGGTCTTCCACTGCAAGGATGATCAGCTGTCCTTCCTGTCTCCCTGTAGTGCCGTCTTGGGCGTCTCACAGTGCGGACATGGCAATTTATCGCCCTAGCCACATCAGCAGTCCTCATGCCTCCCCGCAGCATGCCTAATGCACGTTCACGCAGATGAGCAGGGACCCTGGGCATCTTTCTTTGGGTGTTTTTCACAGTCGGTAGACAAGTCTCTTTAGTGTCCTGCGTTTTTAGAACTGTGACCTTAAATGCCTACTTTCTGTAAGCTGTTAAGGTCTTAACGACCATTCCACAGGTGCATGTTAATTAATTGATTATGGTTAATTGAACATTTTTTTTTTTTTGCTGAGTATATATATATATATATATATATATATATATATATATATATATATACTCAGTATATGTGTATAAAACTCTCATTCACTCACTTAATCTTCATCTATACTACAGTACTTTATCCTGTATTTAGGGTCACGGGTCGCTAGCCCGTCTACTTTATCTACACTCTTACAGTTAGACAAATCAACTGCAAAATATAAATAAATGTTTATATGCAACATATATTTATGTTTTATTAAATTACTCCTAAAATCCATCTTGATTTTTTTTATTGTAATATCTTTCTTTTCTTTTTTTAAGTAAATGTATCCCAATACAGTTTTAAACTACACAAGGTTTGATCTAGATGAAAATCAGGCTTGAAATTTATGATCAACCCTGTACGTACATGTTCTTCACAAGTTCTGACGCGTGTCCCTTTAGTTACACAGTGTCACACACGACTTCAGACGTTTCGTTGATTCCTTTGTCTCTTGTTTTATTTTCAACATCAAAGTACAACAGTTGTTACAGTTTCTTGCATAAATCCACTGTAGTCACGACAAGTCGCTTGCTGTGTTCTGTAGAGTACAGTTACAACAACTCATTTTACTGTATCTTTTAGCTTACAGTCTCAGGGTCAAAAGCTTGTGTTCTCCACACCTTTCTGTATCCTTCCGTGTCTTAACAACAACTAACAACTAACGTGCGTGATAGACATGCAGCTACATAACTGTGGGATGATGTCACAGAACACCTCATGAAATGATGTCACAATACAAATTATGAGTATGATACTTAATGCTTAATGCTTAACTAATAGACTTAATACTTAATGCTTAACTAATAAAATAGAAATAAACACAACAACAAATTTATAAAAATGAAATATGGCTCTTACATTCCAGCCCCTAATTGACAGGCAGGAGGACTGACAATTAATTTTTTTTTTTTTTAAACGATAGAGCCATGTAGTTTTACCATTCACATTAATCATCACTTTAAACCTTCTAAATGTATACTATGGAGATAATGCCATTGTATCCAGCCTCAGTACAGGCGCTTGTTTCATGACTCACTGTAGCAGGAAAGGTATTAACTGTTTCAGTCTCATCAGCCTTTACGATCGCTTGAGCTGTGTCTTGTGCTGCAATGTGTAGCATGCGAGGATGTTTCTTTGAGCACAACTGACATGTAATTTTCTTTGTGCAGTCTTTGCTTAAGTGTCCTTTTACTAAACAGCCAAAGCAGAATCCATTCTTTTTTAGAAAGTCCAATTTGACCTTATATGTCTCATTGTTAAACTGGTGGCATTCATCTAGGGTATGATCTTTCGCACAGGATGCACAAGGTTTAGTGAAGGCACTAATAACTAATGCACCACTACTCCTTAATGTAATTGAGTCTTTATGATTTTTACCAACCTGTTTTACGCCGCTTGCAAAGCTGCTACCTCTCTTTTCTTCCATTTTTTGCTTGAATCCTGAAGGGGATTTGTTGCTGTGTTTTTTACCACTAGTCGAAACGTTCAGGTCTCCAAAAAGTGGGTGAGACATTACCTTTGCTTCTCGTTCTACGAATTTCATCAGCTGCACGAACTTAGCTCTTTCCTCATTGCGCTCTTCGTACTCGTATACGTGGCTTCTCCATTTTTCACGCAATTTGTAGGGCAGTTTTGAGGCAACACTCCTCAAGTTGGTAGCATTGTCTAGCTCATCCATGTAATTAATGCTTGACATGGTATTGTAACATTGTACTAGGAACAGGGAGAAAGTTTTTAGCGACTTTCCGTCCTCTGACTTTATTTCCGGCCAGTTGAGTGCTTTTTGCATCAGCGTTGTAGCGATTATTTGTCTATTTCCGAAATTGTCATGTAACAGTCTCATAGCCTCTGCGTAACCACGATGTTCTGGCATGAGCTGGCAGCTTGTCACTAGGTCCCTAGGCTGTCCTTTAGTATACTGCTCAAGAAAGACCAGCCTTTCCAGATTGCTATCAGTTTTGGTTTCGATGGCATGTTTAAAGGCTATTACAAAGGACGTGAACTCAAGAGGGTCACCATAGAATAAAGGAACGTCGCGCGGAGGTAAGGAAAGTTGCCACTGACTCTTTGCAAACATTTCTGTAAGATCTGCCTGAATTGGCATCCTACCCTGAGGCTCCACTATGTCAGTGTTGTAAAGTGAGTGTTTGTTACCTTGGGTGGGCCGTTCCATTAGGGTGCTTGACATTATGGGTTTGGCACTCACTGGCATGCTTAAGTGGGTTGCTCGGAGGCGTGATGGCAGCTCGAGGTATTCCGTTGCCGAACTGTGGTTGCAGTGGTCGTTTTGCTCTGGTTCCGGGGGGCATGCACCACTCGTTTCGACGACCACGCTCCGTCTGGCAGGATGTTGTTTTTTACGGTTCTGGTAAGAATTTAGTTCAGCATCGGCCATTGCAAGCGCCGTTTCCATTTCCAGCCTTTCCTTTTGTGCCTTTAATTGTGCTTGTTTAGCCTTTAGTTGTGCTTCCTCAACCTTTAGTCTTGCTTTCAATTGCTCTTCCTCAGCCTTTAATCGTGCTTCCTCCAGCTCCAGCGCCTGCCGATCTCTCAAAGTTGCTGCTTTAGCCAGCAAAGCTGCTCTGTTGTCTTCTGCCTTTTTTAGTCGAGCTTCGGATGCTGCTGACGTTAAGGACCTCTTGGATGCCGCTGACGTTACGCTTCCCTGCCTTTGGGGGGCGGGCGTCTTACGCTCCGCCATTGACACACTGTCGTTTGGCGAAACTCCATCGTCAACTGTTTGAGACAACTTAAAGCGATTACTAGTGTCCGCGATCCACGACTCCACTCTTACCATGAATTCTGAGCAGCGTGTTAATCTAGGGTGATACCAGTGCTGCTGATCGGTTTCACGCTCTTCATCCTTTGCGCACGATCGCACTTTTACATTGCTTTTAATAAAGTCATTTAGCAGCGCTTTGTATTGGCGGCGCTTGGCTTTAACGTCATGCAAATTACAAGCATTGTCCATAAGCGCCTCTAGTTCATTGTATAATACAGTCAGCTGACTCCACTTGCCTTCTCTGGCGCTCTTCAGTTCGTCGAGCACCATCACCTGCTCAGATTCGTGTGACATGGTGAAGTTTAAGGCAGGCAAGTCCTCTTCTCGCTTTCGGCTTCGGTTGCTCGTTGGCAGTCGATGCGCGTTTTTGAATCGCACGCGCGCTCTTCACTCCACGTTCACACTCTTAAATCACTTATCTTTATTTCTGCGGCGGAGCAAGCTTTTGACTTTAAATTGTACGTACATGTTCTTCACAAGTTCTGACGCGTGTCCCTTTAGTTACACAGTGTCACACACGACTCCAGACGTTTCGTTGATTCCTTTGTCTCTTGTTTTATTTTCAACATCAAAGTACAACGGTTGTTACAGTTTCTTGCATAAATCCACTGTAGACACGACAAGTCGCTTGCTGTGTTCTGTAGCTTCGATAGATTACAGTTACAACAACTCATTTTACTGTATCTTTTAGCTTACTGTCTCACGGTCAAAAGCTTGTGTTCTCCACACCTTTCTGTATCCTTCCGTGTCTTAACAACAACTAACAACTAACGTGCGTGATAGACATGCAGCTACATAACTGTGGGATGATGTCACAGAACAACTCATGAAATGATGTCACAATACAAATTATGAGTATGATACTTAATGCTTAATGCTTAACTAATAGACTTAATACTTAATGCTTAACTAATGAAATAGAAATAAACACAACAAATTTATAAAAATGAAATATGGCTCTTACAACCCAGTGATTCTTGAGATCAGGGACAAAACATGTCCACCAGATAAAACACAGTTTGTGGGTAAGAAAAATACTTAATATTACATATACACTTAGCCAGAAGACTGAAAAGGATAATGAAAGCACAAATAAATATTATTTCATGTTGTTTTATAAATGTTTTTCATTCTAAATGATATGATATGTAAACAGTGTCTGTAAAAACCCTTGTCCGGAAGCAGGTGTCATTACATTACAATAGCTTAAAAACAATTAAAAGTAATTTTAAATTAAATGTTATATTTACTATGTGTAAGTATTTCAGTAATTAATTTAATGAGCATCAAAAGTTAAAGCTGAAAAACTGATTTAATGTAGTTTTAAGACGATTTAACTTGTGTCCTGGGGTTTTGTCAACACCGTCAGACCTTTTTTTAAAATAAAAAAAAAATCAGTAATTAATGAGGGCAGCTAAAAGTCTGAGGACCCCTTTATCACTTCCTTGTTCTTTGAAATGCCATGAGACCACTCTAGCTCTGGTTAGTTTTTTAATATTCTTTTAATTTTATACCTACTTGTTAATACTTTGCATGTCACAACCATAGTGTGTCAACACCATAAACAATGTAATGTAAGATTTCTATGGAAATTTCTGTTATAAATGCTTAATTTAAGTAAAGTTCAAAGGTTACAAGCAATGAATGATAAACAAGATGGCTCATGTGAGAAGCACATGTGTTATGAGAGGAAACATGGTATTTTGTCAACTCCGTCAGATGTCAACACCATCAGGATTTATGTCTGACGGTGTTGACAAATGCCATTATGTGCATTATTCCTCATTTTAGTGTAGTTTACTTCAATTATATTACTAACCAAACATTTGATATTACTGTTGCTCAGTTTTATGTGTTGAATTTTAACCAATTGCCATATAGCTTTATGTTTTAAATTGAATCTCATTTTCATAGCCTCTCGAGTACTTTATGTAATAAGGTGTTGCTTATGATTACCCATCATTTGCAGCTTATGCTTATCCATCAAGAAAGTATACTGACATAATGGTATGCATTTTAGGCTTGAATGGCTAGGTAGAAGCTATCAGTTGAGGAACGAAAGAGAAGGAATAGGGAGTATCAAAAAAGAAGGGGACAAAAAAAATTATAGCCAGCCTGAGTAGAAAGAAGAGTTGCTGAGAAAGGAGAGGGAAAGGTGGAGAAATAGGGTGAAGGAGGGCAAAATAAAAAACATCAGTGATTTGGAAGAAAGAGAAAAGAGGTATAAGAGAAGGTTTTGGAAACAAGCACAGAAAGAGTCAAGAGAACGCAAGAACAAAGCACAGGAAGGCCAGCATCGAGACACCCCACCACAGAGTCCTTTGGACATCGGTTTTGAGGAGCCAAGGAGTAGTAGACAGCTAGTTGCTGGTGGACGGGAAAGACGCAAAACTAGAAAAAGACACTCCAGAGAGATTAAAGCACTGAAAGACAAACTTGACAAGTTAAAAAAGAGAGGGACAAGCTGAGAAAGCGACTTGAACGTGGAAAACGTATTCAAAATGAGAAAACACAGGACTCACCTCGAACCAAAACAGAGATGATGGTTCAAGGGAGCCAACTCAGAAATCCTTTAATCAAAAGATCACTGCTCTTCCACCATGCAATGACTGCAGAGCTGAGAAGAAATGCTCCTCGTTTATATAATGTGTTTTGTTCATATCTTGCAATGTTACGATATTTGTGAGAGTTCAATGTTCCTTTTGAATGAAATATTTTTCTGTTTCTTACAAGCTTGTCACCACCGTCAGTTTAGTGTCAACACCGTTGATGCCTTGTCAACTCCGTCAGAATGATATATTGTTGTTGTTGTTTTTAAAGATGAGCTGTTTTGTTCCCTCAAGAATATTTGTTATTAAAATGGTTGCATTTTTAAAGTTATTGTGTAATTTTTATGCTTCTAAGTATCACTGTTCATTATGAAAATTAAATGATAAATTTATTAGTCCATACAACCTAAACCGCGATCATTAAACATTGATTAATCTAACCTTTAAAAGGTAATATGATTCATTTAAAAACATTTTTATGTGATTAAGACAATTAAAAAATGCTAAGAGTCTAAATATCTGTGATAACTTAATTAAAAATAATTTTATAGCCATTTCTATGTGTCTGATGGTGTTGACAAAAATCCAGGGCTGATCCCGCAAACCTCTAATTTATATAAAAAAATTTAAACTGGGAGATTGTTCCAAAACATGGTTACATAGCCAAACCCTCATTTAACATATATGTGTACACTGGTTTTTAAAATGATGAAGTTTTTTTTTTAGAAAATCAAAACCTGTTTTGTCCCTGATCTCAAGAATCACTGAACCCTGATTTCAAAATTCGATCTTACTTTTGGACAACCAATTCAAAATTTGATCCATCTCCATAGCTGAAATCTGATCTGATTCCTTTTGAACAACTAGGCTTAGGGAATTGAAATTAATCACTCAACTTACAATTTTTTCCCCTCTCTTTAGAACTCGTGTGGATCATACGTCTTAATCATTTTCCTTGTGCTCCTTGTGTTGTTCTTCCTGTTTACCTACTTCTGGGTTCCTGAGACCAAAGGACGGACCTTTGAGGATATTTCCAGTGAATTTGCTGGGAAGGCAGCTACCAGTTCCAACCAGTCTTCCCAGAGAGAGGATGTGGCCAATGTCTCAGTCTCTTCCCCCAAAGAAACAGTCGCAATGGTGGAATTTTAGTGGTCAGGAGGTCAGCCAGTGCTTAGACCAAAGATCTAATTTAAATTCTTAAAATTATTACAAGCAGCAGAGAAAAACTGATTAGTCTTCATTATAAATTAAAAAGACTGTTGTAATTAACACATAGGGAAAATTTATATTAAAAAGGAAACAATCTATTTTAATTATGATGGGATGCACTGCCAGTTTAGAGGATGATGTACTAAAGATGTGTATGCAGATGAATACAGCTTCACTTTGGCTAATTAAAATGCCCGAAGCAACATAAACTGTTTTAAATGCAAGCCTTTGTGTCTGAAACAAAGTAAACAAACTGCACTACAATCAGTTTGTGACTCTTATTGTTCCAATTTTTCTTTTAATAAATGCTTAACAACACAATCTGGCAGATGATGTAGTCGCGGAATGGTTTCTTCTGACATTCAAATTAATTAAGAAACAACCAGCCATTCTTGACCTAAAAAACCCCCCAATATAATAATAATAATATATTAATATAATAATAATAATAATAATAATAGTATTAAGTAATGTGCCAATTTAAAGTAAATAATTACTGTACTCTCAACTTCAAGATATCTGAACAGTTGCTTCATTACAGTAATCTTCACTCTATATTCTGCACTTTGAGGCAAAAATATATTTACGTTTGTGGTTGTAATGCGACAAAATGTGGAAAGGTTTGAGGGGTATAAATACTTTTGAAAGGCACTAAAATTCTGTAACCTTTATCTTCTGTTTGATTAAAAAGAGACATTTCATATTTTGCTAAAATGTATGCATTGCTTTTTCTGATACATTAAGTCAATCAAAGATGGGTACTAACGCTAGTTTTAAATAAATTATTTAATGACTCCTACCTGTTTGCTTAAATTTAGGTGGTGACTTGTTTTTTTGACCAGGCAGTGTGCATAATTTAAACAATATAGTGTTTTAGAGCTTCTCCTTGATTTATTCAGTTTAATACTTAACTACTATTCAACAAAGTAATATTCTTAGTTTTTTTTGCAAAAAATTTTTAAGAGTTAAAGTGTGCAGTTCTTTTGTGGGCCCACAGTATTATGTTAACAGTTTATGCTTTACTGGTTCTAATGTCCTTGATTTATCGATTTATTACCATTATCTTTATGAATCAATTATGTTTCCCTTGGCTGTCACACTTCTTTTTTTTTTCTTTTTTTTTTTCAATAACAAAAACTGTTTTTGTTAAACTGTTAGTGATCATTTTGCAATAACAGTATTCCCCATAGTGTTTTCTCCCTTTTACTGTATAACACAGATTAAAGAACAGAACTGAAGAACTCTGGTGGTCTGTTACCAAAAAAGTTACCTTCTTCATTTAAATGAAATTATTTATTATGCAAAATGAATGTTTAATTTCATTATACATGTAGAATTTACATACACTTTCAGTAAAATCAATGTTGATAATCCGAAGTGAGAACATTTATATTCATCTGTTATACATTACTAAACGTGTGTGGTATTTTATCTAGCTCATCTGACATTGGAGTCTAATGTGGTCATTTTCAAAAATAAGTTTGACACACCTGTTTAAATGTTATGTACAGTAAATTAGTACTTTGTCAAGTGAAGCTGTTGTACTTGAAATGTGCAGCAGAGGGCGCTGCCTCCCTACCTGCCTCCTTACCTCCTTTACTCTACGAAACCATGCTTAAACTGGAGGTGTGTGTGTGTGGGCTTAACAAATGTACCCACAAGGTGGAAATATTTGTGGCAACATTTGGCTGGACCCCATAATAATATGGCTTAAACTAATCTATCACTTTAATTTAAAACCTTAAGGAGCAAAAATGGTCAAGGATAATAAGACAAATTAGAAAAAAAAAGGACTAGCCATTGTGTGTGTGTGTGTGTGTACACATACAGGAAGAAAAAAACCTGCCATACAACCTTGTTATAAAATGACCAAAAACTGAAACGACACGTTACCTTTAAAACTTCCCTCTTCACTGCATTGGATTTCTTCTCCCAGGTTTTTCTTATACTGCAGATGCCAAGACATTCGGCTGATTGGTGTATTAAGAGGATGGGTGTGAATGCCAGGGACTCAGTGCCTTCTACATGTTTCAACAGTTTTTGTACAGACCAGCCAAACACGTTTTCTTTCATGCAGTCTCTCTCTCTCCCTCTGACTTCTCACTCATAACCATCATACACAGTCTCTCCTCCCCCTCCACATCTCTCTCTCTCTCCTTCTCCCTCTCTCTCTCTCTCTCTAATCAGAAATCAAAAAAGAGCACACCGACTCCTCCTTCTATTCCTCCGCTCTCCCTCTTTCTCTGTCTTCTGCTTTTTTTTCTCGGATGCCCCTTTACCACTCATGTCTTCTCTCTCTTGTCACTCTTGCAGTGGACTGTACTGACAGAAATGTGGACAATCCTCCTCTCGCTCTTCCTCTCATTTCAGACCGGTTTGGCTGAAGAAGGTAAGGAACTATTACACTTGTTGTGTGCCTATGTGTGTTTGTAAATGTGTGCACAAGAAGTCCAAATGCCAGTACATGCACATAAGGTCTGGATCTCTAGAATCACACCTGAACGAAGGGTTTTGAAGCTGTAATTTTGTGTGCGTTCACAGACAGATGTTTATACAGACATTTTTATTGTATGCATTTTCTTGGATGTGTGTTTGTGTTAACAGATGCAAAGACAACTACAAATATTGCTGATACATTGTAGGATGTGTATAGAATGCAGAGTTAGGTACTGCATGCAGTTCAATGTGTGCGTATAGAAGTGTATAAGATGTAAGGAATAAACAAAAAGCTGTATGAGCTGGAAAATAGTCAGTAACAGGGTGTTAACAGAGTTACTAGCCCTAAATTGATTATTTTGCAATAACTGTATTCCCCAAAGTGTTTTATTCCTCTTCTAACACAGTGTAAAGAACAGAACTGAACATATTTATACTAACACATACCGGTATATATGTAACTTATATGTAACCTCAAAGAATCAAAATACATGTATTAATATTTAAATGTTTAGACACTGTGTGTGTGTGTGTGTGTGTGTGTGTGTGTGTGTGTGTGCCCTGCAATGGTGTACCCCACCTCATGCCCTAAGTCTCCTGGGATAGGCTCCAGGCCCCCTGCGACCCTGTATACAGGATAAAGCAGTATAGACGTTAAGTGAGTGTTGAAACACTAAATCTTTTACTTAGTTAAACCAATCTGTATGACCAGACAAATCTCAAGTTTTTCTTTTTTTAAGCATGCAAACTTTTCACAAACATTTAAATATATTTCTGAAAGGCTTACTTATTCACATGACTACCGATCATTATATAATTTGAGGATAAAACATGAATGACACAGTTGCAAAGAAAGAGACACAAGCAAACATTAACATTTTGCAAAGAAGAGATGAAATGTGGCACCAAACACTTTTTAATCAAAGTAGAGTTCACATGGGACAGCACTTTGAAAGATGTTGAAAGATGGTGATCAATTGACTTTTTACCCATTTTGCATAAATTTGTATAAATTAATCGTTGGCAATTTTGATTTCTAAACCAAAAACAGTCCCAAAAGGCACTTTGCATCTACTTTCATTTACATGTGAAAATATCCAGGCGAGGTAATTCAATAAGATAAGTCAAATACATTTTGTTGTGGAACATCTGTGAAACAATGATTTAGATATAACAGCAGAACCAGAAGTCATTCACTCACCAGCGTTTCCTGGTGATACCTGGTGCAAGTTGACATGATACAAAAAACCAGGACTTTGTCTTGAAGACCAACAGCTTTACGTCTTAACACAGTTTAATAATAAAACATACATATGTACATATAGAGTGCCCATCATTTACATCCCATTACCATATAAATGTATAGGAATGAGTGCAATAAGAAAAATCTTGCTGCTGTTATATCAAATTATGCAACATAAGACAATACCTGTACATTTACATTTGGGCATTTGGCAGACACTCTTATCCAGAGCGACTTACATTTTTATCTCATTACACATCTGAGCAGTTGAGAGTTAAGGGCCTTGCTCAAGGGCCCAACAGTGGCAACTTGGTGGTTGTGGGGTTTGAACCTGGGATCTTCTGAACCGTAGTCCAATACCTTAACCACTGAGCTACCCCTGGCCCCTGTAGTATTAATGAACAGATAAATAAAGTATACCAGTTCTTGAAAGTATCCCAGCTATCAGCAATCCTTTTTATTACTCTGTCTGATTACACCATTACTCACAGTAAGAGCTGTTAAATGTTAAAAGTATTTTTATGATTGTAGTTTTAAATGCTGCACCTCTGTCTGCTTGTTTTCTGTTAGCAAACCTAATAATTATAAAAATAGATTGTACACTGACAATACTGTAAATGGTGTATTAGTGTATGAAGATTTTAGAATGTACAGCAGTGTGAGGAAGTGTATGTTAGGGCACACAAAAGCTTCGACTGGAGGCGTTCAAGTCAAACCAGGACTTATTCTGAAATTTTTTGAGAGTCACAAATCCAATTGACCTTTACTAAAGATTTGAAGCAAAGTAAAGTGATGAGACTCTTACCTGCAGCAAAACATTTGAATGGTTGAACAGTGAATTCCTAAAGGCTGTATGTCCATGTATGACGTTCCCAGCCGAGGTGGCTCGGAGCCCACTGCAGTAATTCTTGTTAATATTCAGAGAGTGGAACTGATAAAGGTGAAAGTGAAAACTGATGAATAATATGAATACCAACTTGCAGAAGGGATGCATCTGTCTTTTGGAACTGTACACATAATCGTTCCTGAGCACCACTTTCGGCATGGAGTTATTGCCACGTCCCAGTACAGTCCTGACCTCGCGCCGAGCCATTTCTAATGTACATGTCGTTAAAGAAGTTCCTGGGAGGCCAGCATTTCAGACACGAAGCAGGCAGTCCGATCATTTCACTGGAGAACTGAGACAGTCTTACTACTTTGATGGTATTCAAGCATTAGTAAACCCTGGGATAAGTGCATTAGTGTAGCAGGGGATTATATAGAAAAATGAAAGTAGTTTTTACTATGTGTGTGTGTGTGTTCTGAAAGGTTAAAACTACAGATGGAATGATCTCATTTCCCATTTTAGGCCTTGATACTGATAATGAAACCCTGACTCTGGAACCATCAGCTAATACCAATGCCTATATATATCAGCAGAAAAAAATAAATTATACACTTCAGGAAAAAAATGGTATAATGTATATTATATTAATCATAATATTATCTTATATATATGTGTATTTTTTGGCAGACTCTGTGGGTACATATACAGAGCGTCACATGATCACAACTGAGCCAATGTTTCTTCTCTCTCGCGCACTATGGAATTATGGGTAATCGCCCATGCTCAGTCTCAGTGTGTGTGGGGCTACTTTGTAAGATGAGAGGAGGGAGTACACAGTAGTCCCTCCCTCCTCCTCTCCTCTCAACCCACACACACACACACACACACACACACACTAACGGAAACACTGCTCAGGATTTTTAAAAAGGTAAAATGCAGGTTATGTTTTTTTATTTTACTTAAAATTTTGTATTAATTATTATTTTTATAAATATTTTTGGGTTGTGGAACGAATCATCTGAGTTTCCATCATTTCTTACAGGGGAAATTCACTTTGATATACAAATGTTTTGTTGTGTAAGAATACTTTTGGATCAAAATATGCTTGCAATCCAAGGTTTAACTGTGTATGTGTGTGTATATACATATTAGAAAAATGCAAAAAATAAGTTAACACTTAAAGGGTAAATATCTTTTCTGTTAATTATAGGATTGGCCTACATTATTACATTCTTTTATTTTCTTTAAAACAATGTTTTTAGTAGCAGTCCTGGATATCGGAAGGAAGCAATTTCTCATTGAAACTGCTTGTTGGTGAATGCAGGGATTTGGATGCCTGTTAAGTATATAAATGACCATATTTATATGTGTGTGTGTGTGTGTGTGTGTGTGTGCTTTTGTGCGTGTGTGCATGCATATGTCTGAGTTGTCATTGTGTACGGGACAGGGCTCTGTGTGCACTGCCAAACCATCTTCACTCATTACAAAAGCAGAGAGGACAGGGCCAGAAGAGGCTGCATAATCAGTCATGTAACCTTTGTCTCGCTCTAACCCTGGTGGCCTCCCTCCCATTCGCCTCTTTTCTGATGATATTATAACTGTTACAGATGACCCTCCCACTGCCCTATTCAGTTCTACTGTACAGCTGTCTATCCTTCATTTATGCTTCTTATCCTTTTCTTTTCCTTCTTATGTGATTCTTTGTTGCCGTGTTAAGTGTGATTGCTCAGGGAGAGCGCTGACGTGTGCTCAGAGGTTTTATGTTAGCATTATGGGCCTGTGATTATAACTGTGGTTTTGCAATGATAAGAAGATACGGGGCTAAATTAAGGGAAATGGATGGAAATAAAACAGCATGAGGCTGGTACTGATGAATTAAGGTCGGATTTTGTGTGGGAGAAAGAAAGAGAGCGGGAGGGAGAGAGAGAATTTCGAATTCCTGAGCACGTTACATGAGGACATTTTAAGTATGCCTGTAAGTAAACTTTTAGTGTTGTCGTGTGTGTGTGTGTGTGTGTGTGTTTGTGTGTGAGACGAAAGAAAGATGTTTGCACCGCATGTTGAGCGTGTATATATTTCTACTGTTTACTTTAATACTATTACTTAAGGTTCATTAAGTAAAAAGTTCCAAATTTAAAGATAATCTTTCAGATGGATACGTTTAGGTTCTCCATCAGTAATAAGCAGCCAATAAAGTAAGTTTTTGCAATTATTTAACTTGCGATTAATGTTGATTGCATTGTTGTGTATAAAGAAGATGTTGCATTTATTCTGTTTGTTCTCTTTTGTTTTTTGCATTTGTAATTATTATTATGCCTTAAGTTTTCACGGCATGTTAAGACTGGATGGTGATGAACCTTTCATTAAATTGCCAGTCTTCAGGGAATTTTCATGCTCGTGGAATTACTGGGGGGAGCTACAGAGAGAAAGAGAGAGAGAGAGAGAGAGAGAGAGAGATCCCCTAATGACGTGGAAATTCTAACTTTACTAATGCTGAATTAACCCAGTACACTCATCACTCTGCTACACGTTTAATCGGTGTAAACTAGCCCTGAAACGCCCCGACAGTACACACGAAATGTTACATTATTGAACTGAACTAAATTCCCATCTTTTTCGGAGACTGATTTGTCTTTAATGGGAAAATGGTTCCTGAGTATATTGGCACCATTAACACAATAAAAAAATACAATATACAACATCAATTTAGCACTAGACACCGAACCACAGCAGCAAATAGATAGGCTTTGGTGGAATACAGTAACACAGATCAAGCATTTGTTTAGTGATAGTTTAATAGAAAGACTTCCATATTTTTCCCGAACATTCTGAGTACCACATATGCAGCTTATCTCCATGTCATGTAATTAATGCAAATTTACAAACTGTATACCAAAAACTGGTATATATGCTCAAATTCAAAATCTGGTACTAATTCCTTCAGATGTTTTCATGCACATTTGAATTCAGCACCAATGACAGGTTCTTTTCTTGGCACTACTGTTGAGCACAAGTATGCATTTTCACATCAATAACAGTTACCCACAGTCAATCATAATAAAATATAATAAAATGTTACTGTCAATTTCTCCTTTTTTTCTTTAACATTTACTAAATAATATGTAAAAATTTCTCTAATACATATCACCTAACAGAAATGCCGTCTATAGGAAAGGACAGAGCAGACTCTACTTCTTGAGGAAACTCAGGTCCTTTAATGTCCGCAGCAAAATGTTGAAGACCTTTCATCTGTCTGTTGTGGCAAGTGCAATATTCTTTGCTTTCCTCTGCTGTGACTGCAGCAACAGAGGAAGTGACTCTTAGAAACTCAACAAACTCCCCTGGAGTGTTTGGAGTTGGTAGCAGAGAGAAGGATGCTATACAAACTGTAAACTCATGGAGGCCACCTCACATCCCCTCCACCACCCACCAGCTAAACAGCTGAGCACTTTCAGTAAGAGACTGCTTCAGCTCCACTGTGACACTACAGGAAGTCTTTTCTGCCAACTGCAATTAGACTTTACAATAACTCTGCTCCGGGTCAGGAGAGGGATCTCCTTTTCTGACATCACAATAAATACACTCATAGACATTCTGTCTTCATTGCACTATGGTCATTCCATTGTTCATTTCACCCTCTCTTTTATTTATAGTTGCGGATTACTGTATATACTTGCTGGTTCATTCTCCCTATTACTTTTTTACCTTGCTGGTACACCTTATATACAGTTTAGTTCATGTCTGTATATACATTCATGCATGTGTCCATAGAAACAGTGTACTAATATCATTTGACACCATTTTTACCTATTTAATTCATCTTTAATTGTAAACAGTGTATCCTCACTGTAGTTTTTGCTTGTTGCTTACTTGTATCAGATGTGAACTGGCTGCTGTAAAGTCATATTTTTATCCATCCATTCATCCATCCCTCCATCCATCCATCCATCCATCCATCCATCCATCCATCCATCCATCCATCCACCTAAGCAAGCATATTTGTTACTTGTCATTGCACCCATTCCAATTCAGGTTGGTGCCTGCCCTTTGCCAAACTAACTGTAGAAAGCCAGCATTGTCATTACAGTAAAATCAATGTTGACTCATGCTATCATGGAAAAACCTGCTGCAGCCTCTGTAAATTTAAACATACATTTACATTTACATTTAGGCATTTGGCAGACGCTCTTACCCAGAGCGACTTACAAAAAGTGCTTTAAAGTTTACATCATTGGATACTGACATGCATCATTGGATACTGTACACTGGGTTAACTAGGTTAATAAATAAGTGCCATTAGTCCAACACAACTGGGAAGAGCTTTTTTTTTTTTTGGGGGGGGGGGGGGGTTAATTCAAGTACTGGAGAAACAGATGCGTCTTGAGTCGTCGTTTAAAGATAGTCAAAGTCTCAGCTGTACGGACATCTAGAGGAAGTTTATTCCACCACCTAGAACAGAAAAGAGCCTGGATGAATGTCGCCCTCGATCCCTGAGAGATGGTGGAATGAGGCGAGCAGTGCTGGAGGATCGGAGGGAACGTGGTGCAGTGCGTGGTGCTGTTTGTGCTGATTGTGAATGAACTTTAGTTAGTTAGTTAGTTAGTTAGTTAGTTAGTTAGTTAGTGTCATAATCCTGTTCAGATATCTGCCTAATTTGGTCAGGTTGACATGCGCTAGCTGATGCTGCTGATTAGTCTACATGCAGATGATTAACTACACCACTTTTTTTCCCCCGCTGTTAATAATTTACAATTTGTGGTAGCTCTGATATAAAGCCACAATTTTACTTTTACTTCCAATACTTAAATATATTTAGCATCAGGTATAACCTGGTCATTCAATACATTCAGGTCATCAGCTGACTTTATTTTATTACCACATAACGATGCTGAGCCTAGAGCTGACCAGCTGAAGCAACCTCAGATCATAACACTGCTTCCAGAGGCTTGTACAGGTTGCACTATACATGATGGGTCATGTGCTTCCTTTCTTACTCTGATGCATCAACATTTTGGATTCACTCTTCATTTGGAGAGTTTTTGACTCACAGCGGCAAAGCACCTGATGTTCTCGAGTTACAGTGTGCGTGTCTGATGCCTCTGGTTTCCAACAGTCATAATAGTATTGGATTGAGTAAGATATCGTTAATGATATTGTTAAAGTGTAAATGAGTGGGTGAATGTCTGTGTATGATACCTATGGACTGGCATTTCATCCTGAGTGCATTCCTGTTTTTAGCTTTAAAGCAACCCTGACCTTGATAAGGCCTTACTGAAGCTGAATAAAGAAAGCAATTAATTTTAACCAAATCACCTACTGTTATATTTTTGGGGGGTTCAACGAAATGAGAAAGCCCATGCAGCCACGGGGACAATATGCACAGAAATGAACTTAGGACCCTGAAGCTTTGGGGCAGCAACACTACAGTACATACTTCTCCACAGTGCAGAGAATGCATTTATAAAATATTTCCGAATGACATGTGCCAGTAGGCTTTAATAAAATATTCTGCATCCAGCAATTCTTCACATTTTATTCATTCATCTTGCTTGTTTCTAAATGCATAATTTAAATGGAAGGGTGGCAGGTTCCTGCCGATCCAATGTTTGGCATCGGACTATCCAAATCATGTCGCATGCTAAGATACCCCACAGTGTGGTGATAGGTAAAATGAGCTTTTTGCTACCACATTGCGTGATGGTCAAAACATCAGGTCACTTTCCTAGGCACAGACACCCTGCCCAGCTGCTTTGTTTGATTATTAATTAGTCAGTGACTTGACCCACTCTTTACTGCGTGAAAGTGTGTGTGTGTGTGTGTGTGTGTGTGTGTGTGTGTGCGTGTGTGCACGTGCCTAGGAGAGCAGTGTGTCTACAGGGAACATGTGAATGCTCACTGCAGCGTGTTTCCAGCTGAAAGACAGCTGAACATTTTAAAAGCCTGGCTCCATTAAGAGTCTTTACCACCCACAGCTACAAAGCAGTAGGGTTCTAGAGAACGAGGGAGCTGTGGAGGTGCAGTGGAAGGAGAAGGGGTCATAGGAAAAGAGGGCCAGGGGACGTTAACCTCATATAGAGAGGCGTGGCTATTGGCTTCTGTCTTGGTGTTCACCTGGTGTTTATTTTTGATGTCTCTCCTGTTGCTGTGTGGTAGTACACACTACACACACACACACACACACACACACACAAACATATATATATATATATATATATATATATATATATATATATATATACTATATACACTTATATATATATATATATATATATATATATATATATATATATATATATGTATGTATGTATGTATTAGTGTGACCAGCTTAAAGGAAGCCGCTAATATAGTGTAACTCTTGCTATGATGAAGCAATCTGAACCAAAAAAATAAGCTACATACCTTGATGTATGGGAAATCAATTGCATTACAAACTTGCATGATATATATACTCAGCAAAAAAAGTCCTTTTTCAGGACTGTGTATTTCAACAATAATGTTGTAAAAATCCAAATAACTAAGATCTTCATTGTAAAGGGTTTAAACAATGTTTTCCGTGCATGTTCAATTAACCATAATCAATTAATTAACATGCACCTGTGGAATTGTCGTTAAGACCTTAACAACTTACAGAAAGTAGGCATTTAAGGTCACAGTTCTAAAAACGCAGGACACTAAAGAGACTTGTCTACCGACTGTGAAAAACACCCAAAGAAAGATGCCCAGGGTCCCTGCTCATCTGCGTGAACGTGCATTAGGCATGCTGCAGGGAGGCATGAGGACTGCTGATGTGGCTAGGGCAATAAATTGCCATGTCCACACTGTGAGACGCCTAAGACAGCGCTACAGGGAGACAGGAAGGACAGCTGATCATCCTCGCGGTGGAAGACCACGTGTAACAACACCTGCACAGGATCGGTACATCCGCATATCACACCTGCGTGACAGGTACAGGATGGCCACAACAACTGCCCGAGTCACACCAGGAACACACAATCCCTCCATCAGTGCTCAGACTGTCCGCAATAGGCAGTCCATGAGGAGGAGATGCACTGCAGTACTTCAAGCAGCTGGTGGCCACACCAGATACTGACTGGTACTTTTGATTTTGAGCCTCCCTTCATTCAGGGACACATTGTGAAACATTTTTAGTTTATGTCTTATGGTGTTGACTCTTTTAGTGTTCATACAAATATTTACACATTAAGTTTACTGAAAGTAAAAACAGTTGAAAGTCAGAGGACGTTTCTTATATCTGTAACATAACACACATTATGTGTGTATATGTATATGTAGTGTGTGTATACTGTATAGTGTGCGTATAGTGTATATAGTGTATAGTGTATATAGTGTATACCACCAATAGTGGATTGCGAGCGGTTGGATTGCGAGTAACTTGGTCTGCGAAAGGTTGCCCAGACGAGCAAACTTTTAAAATAAATTTTAACTTAATAAATGAACGAGGTCTTGATATACGAGTAGTGTGCATGCCCTTTATTTGCCAAGCGTCACATGATCAGAACTGAGCCAATGGTTCTTCTCTCTCGCACACTGAGGAATTAATGGTAATCGTCTCCTATGCTTAGTCTCATTGCGCCTGCATTACTCAACATTCTGTGTGGCGTGTACTGTTTACAATACCATTGTGACAGTGTGTATGTGTGCGGAAAGCAAAAGCAAGTGTCATTAGAGAGGTTCCTTTTTAAAGATCCAGTTTCCAGAGTCTAACTCTGTTAGAAAGCACTTATTCCGTTAGTGTGTGTGTGTGTGTGTCAACTAGGGACCGTATTTTTTCCCATTTTGCAACCTTTTTGATCTATGGTCAAAATTCACACTACAGGCAATTTGGGAACGAATGTCAGGAAAACAGAGGCAAACTCCACACACACAGACTCGAGGCAGGAATCGAACCCGGACCCTGGAGGTGCAAGACAACAGAGCTAACCACAAAACCACTGTGCTACCTATCTATAAATATATAAATTGACTAATCTCTCATGCCATCAATGTACTGGCTGCATATATGTCACCTTTGTCACCTATCCTTGCACTCTGTCATCTAGCCAGATGAAACACACTTTCGGTGATGAAGCTAACCCGTTAACCCAAAGGTTTATATTAAAAGATATTTTCATATTAAACCTGAGCTGAAAAAAAGATACATGTGCATGGTCTCATTAATAACCCAGGCACACTGCAGCAAAATGTACTCCATTTCAAGTATTTATCTAAATGAAACACACAGCAGCAGCAAGATGCAGTGCTCTTTAATACCATCTCCATGGATTGCCTTCTCCCTGTTCATGCTCCAGGATGATGAGTTTTTGCTTCAGTGCACTTTAACGCTGAACTAGCCATCACTTTTTCTGCCTAAACAGCTTTAAACATCCGTATGTTGCATCCATTCTTTTTAGATGCTTTGTTGCACAAATTATTTATTCCCTGACGCAGAAAAAAACATTTATGATTTTTTTTAAGGATCGATTTAGCATTTCAAAAAGGACTACAGTAGTGCATAATATATAATCAAGTAGCTACTTTACCATGCCCCCCTTACCTTTTCCAAGGAACCCATATGATCTGTAGTAGTGATTAGAGCCAGGAGTCATTTCTGTTTCTAATACAATGTTTTTAATGGTGTTGATTAATTTCCCATAATCGCATAGCTCTAATAATACTGCTGAGTGTAACTTTAATAATAGGTTTATAATAATACACTTATTCTAATACATTATTGTCTCTATAGTAACAACTCATTTGCCGAGATTTGAACGGTGGATTGGAAACAGGATATTTTCAACATTTAAAAAAAATTGTAATGGTTGATTTACTGTAGTATGTTCTATAAGGAAATGTTGATTTAACATTTAAGGTAGTAATGAGTCTTGAGCACTATGTGACAGTAAGTTTTTTTGACTACAAGTGAAAAAGAGCAGATTGTGCTTTTCTGTTTCTTATAAGGCAAGAAGAGTCATGAAATGAGATGTCGTGAAAATGACTGCTAAGAGCTAATTCCATCAAATTAAATGTCACTGTTGGCTGGAACTAAACAGTCTACATAACCCTTTTAAAATTGGAGGATTTTGTGATTATAAAAAAAATAAAGAACATAAACATGTCAGATCTTTTTCCCCATTCAACGTCTCATAGCAACCAACAACATTCAAGTGAAAAACACAAAATGTTTAATAGTCTGGCTGCATGAGAGTGCACACCCTTTTAAACGTTGTGGCCGTTCATTCAAATGTGATTGTTCAGTTAAACAATATCTCATGAGCAAGAGTGTTAACATGGCTGTGACTTGCCACAAGCCTGCAGGCCTAATGCTATTGGTAAGAAAAACTGTGTGTGTGTGTGTGTGTGTGTGCGTGCGTGCGTGCGTGCGTGCGCGTGTGTGTGTGTGTGTGTGTACGAGTAGGTGTACAGCCTGGGGTGACTTTTTGCAGATAGTGGCATCAGGAGCACCTTAAGGGGGATACAGACCACCTCCCTCCCCAACATACACACACACACACACACACACACACACACATACTCATTCTCCTTCTCTCTCTCTCTCTCTCTCTCTCTCTCTCTCTCTATCTCACTTCATGGGGCACTCTTCTGTTTTTTTTTTTTTTTTTACTTTGTCCTTGTACTTTTTTTTTGGTACCGATAATTCAGTGTGAGAATGTGTGTATGTGTGCATGGTGTATGTGTGTGCCTGAAGCCACTCCATCTAGTAAAGGTGTTAAAAAAAACAACATTTTACTAGTCACATAACAGAACTATTAACCTCGTATCCTCGCCTGAAGCATGACGGCGTAATCAAGCATGAACTAAAGTGAAGCGTGTTAACACGTCTGGAAGGCAAGAAAAGAGGCAGACACATATAATTCGGTGAGAACAGAAAACATTAGCCCTTTGCGAGCAACACCTGCACTTGAGTGAGAATGAGAGCAAGTCTGAGCACTCAAGTGAACACCGCTGTGACACCGAGAGAGACAGAAAACCACTAATGTAGGACACCCATTCCGAGAGAGAGAGAGAGAGAGAGAGAGAATGATAATACAGTTTATTCATGGTAATTCACTCTTCTATTAGCGTCAGCAACATGGAAATGAAAGCTGGCAGGAGGTACTTAAGAGATAATAGAAGTAAAGAGAGGGACTTTCGATCATGGAGTCCATCTATCTCAATCTCTTTCTTTCTCTTTCCTCTCTGTCCACGTGTCACAGCTTTCAAAACAAAGTGACTCTTCTTTTCTCTCTCACATCAATAATAGAACTTAGTGTAGCCCTGTGTTTAAGCTCTGACAGTGGCCTTCTGTCACTTTAGTGATTAATAATACACACACAAAAGAGGGGGACAGAGAGTGAGGTAGAGAAAGAATAGTGTGTGTGTGTGTGTGTGTGTGTGTGTGTCTGTGTATCAGAAGCATATGAATGACCTGTTGGTGCAGTGCATTACTGTTGCACTTCGATGGGCTTTTTTGCCAACAGAGCAATTTATGCTTCCATCAGCACTGAAAGTTTCCTTCATGTACTCTGCCTGAATAGTAACAGGATGAGTATAAAGACCAGCATGACTGCACCATAGAGGTGAAGTGTCTGGGGTGTTGCTCAAATTAAGGGAATATTTCAACATTTTTGAACGAAAAAATATAAACCTTTTCATGCAATCTCGAATTTCATGCATAGGCACTTTGCAAAGAGTGTTGCAAAGTGCCTATGATAATATTTCACACAAAACATGTTTTCCACTAGGCTTCCGGTTTCCACAAAGCAACAAAGCAACATTATGTTTTAAAATAGAACACATCTAATCTTTATGTGGACTACATTACCACTCTGTCATCATTTGAATGTCGCTGGTCCTTATCCACAGTACAGATTTAATGATGTCGATATAAATATTTATTACCGCCTACTGAAATGCCCTCCGAGAGCATATGGGAGCATGTAGGCAGCATACATTATTTTGAAAGCCCGGGGCTCCCAAAAGCCTCGAAATGACTAAAGGTCCCATATTTTACTGTTTCTTTAATAAGTTAACATAGTTCCCAGATTCCCCTAAAATGTCTTAGTTGATGCTCCACCTGAAATATTCTTTGATAATGCATTTTTTTCATACCTCAAACTCCCTCTGTTTTACTTTTTTTTCAAATGTGCCATTCCAAAGTTTAGGTAAATGAGCTACTGCTACTGTAAGTAACACCCACCAAAGAACAGCAGAGCTGAGCAACATGCCAGGGGAAGACCTATTTTTATATGAGGTCAAATTTGGTGAAAATCTAATTGGCTTGTTTAAGGCCCAGACAACATAAAAATATAGGGAATGGACTAAAATATTCCACCTATATTCCCCAATTACTACTACTTATAAGAACTTTACTATAATAGTTTATTAAATATTTACATGAACTTAGATTTTTAGATGGTATTTGAAACTTTTTCTGAAGTTGAAACTACTTTAGGAAGTAGTATGACGTATCAGTACTGTATCTTATCATCTACGTGATAGTGGTAAATTATACACACACAAAATGTAATAATAAAAAAAAAATATCCCCCCCCCCCCCCCCCCCCCAAAAAAAAAAAAAAAAAAAACCCTCTTCCCAGTTGTGTTGGACTAATGGCACTTAGTTATTAACCTAGTTAACCCAGTGTAAGTATGTATCCAATGATGTAAACTTTAAAGCACTTTTTGTAAGTCACTCTGGATAAGAGCGTCTGCCAAATGCCTAAATGTAAATGTAAATGTAATGTAAATGTAAAGAATTAATAAATCTTTTATGTTAAGGAATCCATCAGTATAATAGATTTTCATTATCTATCCTGTGTACAGGGTCGTGGGGGGTCTGAAGGGTATCCCAGGAGACCTACAGTAGAGTGGGGCACACCCCTGGACAGGGTGCCAAACCATTGCAGGGAACACACATACACACTCATTTACACTCTTTGGCAAATTTGGGAATGCCAATTAGCCTAATTTGCATGTCTTTGGACTGTAGGAGGAAACTGGAGAACCCAGAGGAAATCCTCCAAGCATGGGAAGAACATGCAAACTCCAGGCACACAGACCTGAGGCGGGAATTGAACACAGACTGTGCAAGGCGACAGAGCTTACCACTACGCTATTGTGCCGCCTATTATAGAATATTATTATTATTTAATATGCATGTAAATAGCATATTAGCAGACTGAGGTTGGGATGTCACCACATACATTCCTGGGGTCAGAATAGCCTGGGACAAAGATGAGAAATCAGTGGTAGAAGTGGAAAGTGTCAAATAACACATTAAGAGAATAAATGTACTGTATTTGTCGCTGAGAGTGAGAATTCATTTTACTGAGTTTTGTACGATTGACATTGAAGCCGTGACAACTGATTGAAACAGTTTTGTAATATTTCACTCATAGCTTCATTTCAATGAAAAATTTTCAGTTCTTTTCAAAGTGATTTTGCTCAGTGAAATTCTCCAGTGTGCTCAGTTTAGAAATTCAAATTCTTTCTTTCTTTTCATCTTGGCTTCATACATTTCTAAAAAGACAATTTCTGAACTCGAATAATGACTCACTGCTCAAAATTGTGCTCATGTTTTGATGGCTAACATTACTGGCCCTAAACAGGATGTGCCTTCTTTTGTGACAACAATGGCAGACTAAAAATGGTGCACTTTCTTTTGTATTGTAACATGTCTGGTGCTTAAAACATTTTCAAGATGAGCATGTTTAAAAAGAGATACAGAAATCATAATTACGCTTTTTTTTTAAAATTCTTTAGTACATTTAAACAACGAGATCAAGATTAAACAGTGAAGAAAAAAAACGCCTACTCAACATGATGTGTACTAAATTCTCATCACAGAGAGCTGCTCTTGATTTATTGTATTAGCGAGAGCGCACGCTGCTGAGTTTGGATGTGGGAGAGTTGAGGCTTGTCCAAATCCTCTATATAGCTATGAATTTTTTTTTCTCTGTGGTAATTTTGTGAAAGTCAGCATTAGGAGAAAGAGTGGTGGTGTGGGTTGCATCACACAATCTAGCCCTAGCCATCTTTCATGCCGCCTCTGACAGTTAGAAGAGGTGAAGCACAATTTCTAAAAACTAGTGAAAATTAAATAAATACTTTACTGACACAGCTTAGGTGTGTGTGTTACAGTAATTTTATATCCAAAAAACGTATTGGCTTTGCCAGGAATTAATTTCAGAGTGAAGAAGAGGTGTTGCAGTGCTTGCACCTCCAGGGTCCGGGTTCGATTTTCGGCCAGGTTTGATTCCTGCTTCTGTGTGCATGGAGTTTGCACACTTGGTGGGTTTCCTCCGGGAACTCCGGTTTCCTCCCCAAAACAAGCTTATTAGGGTAATTTTTGTTCCCAAATTGCCCATAGTGTGTGTGTGCGTGTGTCGCGCGCGTGTGTGTGTGTGTGTGAGACCTGCGATGGGTTCGCACCCCATCCAGGGTGTTCCCCACCTTGTGCCGTGAGTCTCCTTGGATAGGCTCCAGGCCCCCATGACCCTGTGTACAAGATAAGGTGTTATAGACAATCTGTAAGTGAGTGAGTGATAAAATCAGTGTGTGAGCTGTACAGTCATGTTGGTAAGTACAATATGTGCTGGCATTTTAACTAAATGTCATACTGTATAGACATTTTACAGATACATGACAAGCGTGATTGCAGTCACAACCATGGATGGCAGTGACACCATTATAAGAATCTGGAAAAGATCCTAATTAAAAAGTTTATAATTATCCATAGAGGGTTATTCTCTTGTATTAAAGAGGGTATTTTGTAAGTCAGGTATGTTGTTATAATATCAGCATTTAATGGCTGGTTGTGTAGCCTTACGCAGCTGCGTTAGGCAACTATGTGTTTCTGTTGATTAAGTTTTGTATTTCGGAGATAAAAACTAACAGAAAGATCTGTCATGTGCCACACAGATAAATAGGTACCTGAGCAATTAATAGCTTTCATTCTGCTGACTATTTTCATACGCAGTATGTTGTGGTGAACTTTGTCACCTATTTAAAAGTCTGTGAAAATTAATGAAGAAAAAAGCAAGGATATTAATTTGCCTAAATTAGCCTATTATATAGGCTAATATTTTTTATATTTTTATATTTAATATATTTTATATATAAAATTTGCCTATTAGTTTGATTTATCGCAATTTCAATGCATTTACTTCAGGCAGTATACAAATGTGAGTTTCATCCTGAATTTGGCTTTTGATTGCTTTTGCATTCAGTGCTTCTGTTGCAAAGGAATCTGATGTGCTTTGCGCTTCATAAAATGAATTTAAAGTTTTCTAATTACAGCTAACTAACTGTTTTTGGGTTAAATATACCCCAAATAGAGTAAAAGGAAAATCGAAGGTGTACAATCCCTTGTTCCACACACCAAGTAGTGTCCTTGATCAGGGGTTAGAGAGGGATTTGGGATTCAGCTTTGTGTTGGAAGTTTGAGTTAGTTTTAAAACACAATGCGGACAGTTCAGAGGCAATTTGTAATGACTTTAAAGCAATTACAAAAGAGGACAATGTGTTGTTTAAGATGACATAACTTTACCAAAGGTGGTTTCTTGCTGACAGTGCTACCGAGACTGGTTTTGCATGTGGGGTTTTAGCACTGGGATCTATTAAGTAACATCCTGTTTTACTGTCCAAAAGTGGACAGATGTTGTGCCATCAGGTGTACAGTAGCAATTAAGTCATCCATACAGTTTGCAGTTTTCAACAAATTTTGCCATATTAACTGAAGGAATTATTTAGAGCTAGCCTTTTCCTTCATCTCATTTATTAAATATATAAACCTCCTCATCACTGAAGATTTATGTATTTGACATTTGAGGGGTTAAATAAGGAATGGTAATTATTAAATGTTTTGACGTTTATAAACATCCAAACAGCACAAGACTGTGCAAAACATGTTATTTGAGACATATGTAATCATGTGTGTTTGTGTTATGTTAACCACCTTTCTAAATATTTCAAATGCTCTTCCATCACCCTCAGCCCCCACATGCACTTGGTTGTAGAGAGAGTGAAACAATAGAGTTCACCAGGGTCTGGTATAATTATAATTAAAAACCAGGAATAAAGGCACAGAACCTCCCTCTCACAAGCAGGGGCAAATTTAGTTTTAAATTCTTGCCAGTATTACTGCCACAACCTTCATCGTTTTATATTGTTCACTTCTTCTCGGTTCATGCATCCTTGAAATTTTTTAAAATATTTTAATACCAGCCTGGAGTAGAACAACATTAGAAGCACTTGACATTGTGTATAGCAGAGGATTTGTTTTATTGCTTTAGGTTCGAACTTTAACAGGCTTATGTGAAAATTGACAAAATCAAATTTGCCCTTTTACACGCATTGTGTTTAGGATGCGCATGCGGAGTCACATACCGTTTGCATAGACCTCATGACCTCACACACAGCTTGTCTGAGCTGCTGTCTGTGTTGCTGAAATAAAACGGAATATCATAAACCATCACAACTCATTCTGCTACATGTTTTACTTGGAAGATTTCGCTATAAATGTCTGTCTGCCAAAACCCCACAACACAACTGCAGTACATGAAGCTGACCGATAGATAGGCAAAAAAGGATTTAGTCAGCCACCAATTGTGCAAGTTCTCCCACTTAAAAAGATGGGAGAGGCCTGTAATTTTCATCATAGGTATACTTCAACTATGGGAGACAAAATAATAAAAAAAAATCCAGAAAATCTTATTGTAGGATTTTTAAAGAATTTATTTGCAAATTATGGTGGAAAATAAGCATTTGGTCAATAACAACAATTTAACTCAATGCTTTGTTATATACCCTTTGTTGGCAATGCCAGAGGTCAAACATTTTCTGTAAGTCTTCACAAGGTTTTCACACACTGTTGCTGGTATTTTGCTGGCCTATTTCTCCATGCAGATCTCCTCTAGAGCAGTGATGTTTTGGGGCTGTCGGTGGGCAACACAGTCTTTCAACTCCCTCCAAAGATTTTTTATGGAAGGAGGTTTTCAGGCAAAATCTCACAATACATGGCCCCATTCATTCTTTCCTTTACACGGATCAGTCGTCCTGGTCCCTTTGCAGAAAGACAGCCCCAAAGCATGATGTTTACACCCCCATGCTTCACAGTAGGTATGGTGTTCTTTGAATGCGACTCAGCATTCTTACTCCTCCAAACATGAAGTACTATTTTGGTTTCATCTGACTATATGACATTCTCCCAATCGTCTTCTGGATCATCCAAAAGCTCTCTAGCAATATGGGTTATCCTTTAGTATAAAAGAAGGTATTTTGTAAGTCAGGTACGTTGTTATATTACTGTATCAGTCTTTAATGGCTGGTTGTGTAGTTTTAAGCAGCTGCCCTGTTTGTTTATGCAGAGGAATGGCCCTGGAGAGTGGTGTGGTTATGTCTGTCAAGCCATCTATCTGTCTGTCTGTCTGTCTCTGTTTCTCTCAAAATTTTGGATTTAGTGACATGTCATTTTTTTTAAAATGTTTAACGGTCAAACCATATATGAAAAAGTTTCTTTGTTTTCCCTTTGAAGTTTAATACCGGAATATCCCTACTGTACGTTAAACAGTAAGTTAAAGAGTCTGTCCAAATTGCCAGATCATCAATTACCCATATTTACCACAGGCAAGGTTATATAAAATTATGCAGAGGAATTTAGCACATTAAATCACACAGCATGACTTGCAAATGCATATTTACCAGAAGCCCTGCAGCAGAATAAAGCTGCTCCATAAATTTAAAAAAGGACTGTTATAGTGGAGTCTGATACAAACATGGGTGAAAGAAAATTGTAGAAGCAGGTGGTAAAGTTTTAGGTTGTGCTTGCCAATACTTCAAGGCACATATCTGGCTCTCAGCACCCTCCAGATGGACTGAACATATTTTAGCTATGAGCTGAAAAACCTTTTTTGAAGCATGGCCACAATGAAACTACTGAAGCTGGTGCCTCACCCCCTTCCTAACAATGACATTGCTCTCTGTGTTTACTGCCCTTTCTAGTAGCTTTAGGGTTATTTAAAATATGGCTGTTTTACAAAAAGTCCTGGACAGAAGTTAAAACAATATGAAACTATCACCTTACTTTCCTTTTACAAGCAAAAGTAAAAGTCATTTCTTTTTTTTTCTATATATGAGATACACAACTTGACCGCATGCGTAGACTATATATATCCAAACTATTCACTTTGTGGATCCAGACCTCACACTGAGATGCATGATAGCTGTGGAAAGAGAAAAAGCTTATCCATTGGTACAGTACTTGTTAGACATTATTTTTTAAATTAATTGTTTATTAAATTAATTGTTTATTAAATTAATCTTGTCATTTATATTGCTAATTCCATCTCAGCCCTTAAGATTTAGAATTGTCCAGTGTAGTTGTGGTAACAATTTACTTCAACTGATACTTTAATTTGGTGTCTTGCTGTTTATGCATCTATCCAGGAACCTTTGGGACCGTGGAGGCCAATGGTGACCATTGTATTTGTTCACATTTTTACAACCGGGGTAGGACCTTTACCAATTTGTTACGAACTAACCGGGATGAACCAGTAGACTTAGCAGTTAGCCCGAGTAGCGTGGATGGTGAACCAAACGCGGAAGTAGCGCGAGTAGGCAGGATAACCACGGGTAATACTATTAGAACTCTCTCGGAACACACACTCGTCAAGAAGAAAAACCCAAAATAGGTAAGTATTCACAAATACGATGCAAAGTATTGGACGCCTCTGCCCCAAAGGCGCGCATCAAGGATCCGACGTACGATGTAGGCGGGACCACTGTCGATGATCCGGGTAGGAGGAGCAGGGGGTGGGTGGAACCATGGGAGAAGTAGTGAATGGTTTAAGTTGGGATGTGTGGAATACCGGGTGGATCCGAGGCGCCGCAGGCAGCAGGAGCCGGTAGGGTTTACACGGAGGGTGATGCGATAAGGTCCAATGAATCTAGGCGAGAGCTTCCATGATTCAGTGTGGAGGTGGAGGTTTCTGGTGGAGAACCATGCCTTATCACCTAGGATTGTGCATTGTACAATTGTCCCGGTGGGTGTCGACGGCAATGCTGGGTGGTGTAGCAGATGTTAGCTTGTTGGATGGCTCGATTTGCCTGCGGACCAACTGTTGGGCTGACGGCACGTCAACCTCCAGTTCTTGGTGATCAAACATTGAAGGTTGGAAATCGTGGCATACCTCAAATGGGCTTAGATTTGTGGCAGAAGAGATGTGGAGATTATGGGATAGTTCTGCCCAGATGAGGTAGCGAGCCCAGGAGCACTGGCAATCGGCAATGAAGCACCTCAGGTAGCGCTCCAGTTGTTGGTTGGTCCGCTCTGTCTGACCATTAGTCTGAGGGTGGTATCCTAATGACAGACTGCAAGTGGAATTGATCAGACGGCAGAAGGCCTTCCAGAACCGGCCTGTGAACTGGGGCCCCCTGTCCGAGACGATGTCTTTTGGGAACCCATGCAGACGGACTACATGCTCTAATATCAGCTCGGCTGTAGTTTTGGCTGACTGGCCACCAGGTGCATGGCCTTGGAGAAGCAATCGACGATGGTTAAGATGGTGTTTTCCCCTTCAGAGACCGACAGGCTCATGATGAAATCTACAGCAATGTGTGTCCAGGGCCGGTGGGGAACTGGGAGTGGCTGGAGCTCCCCTGGTGTCTGTTGATTGGTATCTTTAGCCCTGGCACACACTGGGCATGCCTGGACAAACTCGTTGATGTCCTTCACGATAGAGGGCCACCAAAATTTCCACTGGATAAATTGTGAGCGCTGCGTGTACCTGGATGTCCTGAGAGGGGTGACGAGTTGCCCCACTGAAGGACCTCCACTCTCATGGGGCTCAGCAGAGTGGTGCGATGATTCATGGTGGTGGAAGAACAGGCGCGGGGTCCGCCCGGGGGACGTCTTCCTCGTACTGGCAGGAGAGGGCATTGGCCTTGGTGTTCTTGGACCCCGGGCAGTATGAGAGATGAAAGTTATAGTGTTTATAAAACATAGCCCATCGCGCCAGTCTTGGGTTGAGCTGTTTTAGGTTTCTAATAGTGATCAGATTTTGGTGATCAGTCCAGACGATGACTGGCTTCCTGATGCCCTGGAGCCAGTGATGCCATTCCTCCAAAGCCCACTTTATGGCCAGCAGCTCGCGGTCCCCTACCTCGTATCGCTGCTGAGTGGGGTCAAATTTTGTGGAGAAGAAACTACATGGGTGGATTGGGATATACATAGGAATAGGGTGGTGGTGAATCGGCAACACAGTTCCTTAAAGACGGAGATGGCAGCAGGACTGAGGGTGAAACGATGAGATGATGGGCGGGTCAGAGCGGTTAGGGGTGCTGCAACCATACTGTAGTCCCAGATTAAGCGACGGTAGAAATTCGCAAACTCAAGAAACTGTTGAAGTTGCTTGAGGGTCTTGGGTAGTGGCCAATGATGCACAACTTTCAGTTTCTGTTGGTCCATGGCCACACCCTGTGGCGAGATGACAAAGCCCAGGAACTTGGTGGAGCGCTTATGAAAAGCGCACTTCTCCAACTTACAGTACAGTTGATGGGCTAGAAATCTCTTTAGGACCGCTCTGACATGTTGAATATGTTCTTCGGCTGTGCGGGAGTAAATAAGGATGTCGTCTAAGTAAACGAATGCCCACCAGCCTAGCATGTCCCGGAGGACATCGTTCACAAATTGTTGGAAAGCAGCGGGGGCATTACAAAGTCGAAAGGAAATGATGAGACTTTCGTAGTGTCCTGTAGGAGTGATAAAGGCCATCTTCCACTTATCGCCTTCTCTGATGCGCACCAAGTTGTTGGCGCTCCAGTGGTCCAACTTTGTAAAAATGGTGGCACCAGAGAAGGTGTCCAGGGCTGAGTTTGTAAGAGGCAGTGGATGTCGGTTTTTGATGGTGATGTTATTGAGCCCTCGATAATCGACAAATGGGCGAAGTTCATCGCCTTTTTCCTTCACGAAGAAGAACCCCACGGTGGCAGGTGAGGAGGAGGGCCTAATGGTACCTTGGCAGAGAGTGCTGGATATGTACTTAACCATCACCTGCGTCTCTGTGGATGAAAGTGAGTAGAGGTGGCCGCAGGGTGGAACGGTGCCTGGTTGATGGTCTTTTGCCAGATCGTAAGGAGGAGGAGGGAGATGTGTGGCACGTTGTTTGCAGAAGACCTCAACCAGGTCACGATAGGTGGTGGGGATTGCGTTGGTGTCGACGTCAAGGGCCCCAGACTCCCTAGAGCACGTCCCAGCCGAACCCCATAGGCAGAGTTCGGTGCATTCGGTAGAGGAGAAGAATCCGGTTCTGTGTCCAAGAGATGAGGAAGTCATGTTGGATCATGTTGGACCAGGGATGTCCCTGCTCATGATGTTGATTGATAGAGAGGGTGATGGGTTTGGTCCAACGGTGATGGGGCTGGATGGAAGGGGCCAGACCTTAAACGGGCTGGGATAATGCCTAGACTATTTTCCCCAATTCCTTGGCATAAGAAGAGTTACCTGCGGCACTGGAGTCGTTAAACGCAGTGCTTCTGACTCATTTGTGGCCAAACTGGAGATGTTCAGCAGCGGTCAAGGAGGCACGTCCTACTTGCATGGGTTCCCCGGCTCCGGTGTTAACCACGGCGGGGGGTGGAGAACTGACATATCCAGGACGGGAGGTGGTGACGAGGGATGGTGCTTTAGGAACCGTGCTCTGTGCAAAGAAGGTCGAGTGTCTGGGGTGGCATGGTTGGTGGCAGGGTTCGAAGGGCTGGTTTTGGACGAGATAGCAGGCGTTGGTTGATCCGGAGGGCTAATTGAATAAGACCCTCCAGCGTAACGGGAAGCTCTCGTCCAGCTAGCTCGTCCTTATTGCGGGCGGCCAGTCCCTCGTAATAAGTCATCCGGAAGGCGGCGTCTCCCCAGGTGGTCTGAACTGCTAAGGTTCAGAAATCAGCGGTGTAGTGGCTCACGGATGACACTCCCTGCCGCAGGTGGTATAGCTTGGTGTTGGTCTCCACCTCACCGGCAAGATGTTCGAAGGTGAGTTTTAGCTGATGGTTGAATTCATTATATGAATGAGCCGTGTCTGAATCTGAGCGAAGTACCGCCGTGGCCCACTCTGCTGCCTGCCCGGACAACAACGAAACGAGAAGACTGAGCGGTGTGATGCGTCTCCTTTTATGCTTTCTGAATCGCGACTGTACTACTTCCGGGTCCTAGTGCCGGTCGCGGCGCGAGTGCGCATGACACAATTAACCTAATGTGCATGTCTTTTGACTGGGCAAGGAAAACAGAGTATCCAGAGGAAAGCCACCAAGAACATGGAGAACATGCAAACAATACAAAAGTGTTTTTCCTTAAATTTGTCTTTTTTTGTTTCTACAAAATTTTCTAATTCAATTTCGAGTTTTATTTGTCACATACACAATCATACATGGTGTAATATGCAGTAAAAGGCTTATTTGAATGTCGATGACCTGAAATAGGAGGATTCCAAAACAATTAAAATATTGCACTAGAAAATGCATTTAAACTAAAGATATACTGTAATTTTCAATAAAATAAAAAATAAATAAAAATTAGGCTGAAAACTTTAAAATTCACAAAGTTATGATCATGACCAACTCATATGTAAGACGAAACATTTCTGAAATTCAGAAAAAGCCTTACTGGCTAACACTGTCATTATATGTATTCTGCATACTTTATGTAGGCTTTATTTAGGTTGAGACATCGATAAATCATAAAATTATTAATTACTTATCTTTAAAGGTTAGCTTGCTTGACTGGAATTGTCTGAGGTAGAAAATCAATATGTTTAAAGTAAATATATAACGGAATTGTTCAAGGGGCAAACGTAATGCAACATCACAATAGAAGTTATAATGCCTTACTGTACATCGAAGCCTACTGAAATTAGTTAAATCTCATTTAATTTAAATGTTTTTCTAATACTCTTGTCATCACTATTTCTGATGTAATGACAATAGAAATTTCAACAAAAAAAACATGCAAACAAATGGATTCTGTCAGTCTTATTGCTTGTTGTGCTGCGGAAATTAAAGTGCTCACTAAAGCAAGTTGAACTCGCTCATCAATTGTTTTAAGCTTCGGTAGCTTCTCTACATTAGCATTCTTACTCAAGCGCTTAATCATTGCGTGGATGGGACATTTATAACAAGGTTATATGTTGGTTTAAAAAAGCATGAACGTGAGTGGATTGTAAAAATAATTCATTTGTATACAATGAAAAATTTCAGTATAAAAATTTTTCTCTTTTAGTCCCTATATAACTTTATAATGGTCTGTCCTAAATATAGATTTAATAACAGAGAATTTGGAAGATACTACATATGATATACCCTCATTGGCCACAAAATAAACACAGTGCACCTGATCATTAATGCAGTTATTCACCGATACAATCTTGAGTCAGCCTTCATGTTAGTTCAAACCAATTTGGTCATTCTCCTCTTCAAACTCTTCACTTAAATCACAATTTTCCTCAATATGATGTTTAATTTTACAGCTGTAACATGAGTTGCACAATTTGGTGGTAATGAAACTGCATAAATGCGTAGGTTTAAAGGTATTCCTACTGTATTAATGTGGCATGTGAGTATATACTGTATGTAACATACTTACAGTTTAATAAATGTGTATTTGTTCATTTGTTTGTATCTAACATTGTATATTGATTGACATTTCTGTAGCTTATTTTCTGTAGCTTTCTATATTGATACAGGAGAGATTTATACATTAGATCTTACATTTTATGCAAATTTCTCTTTCTCTCTGTGAGTGATGCTGCTGGACACCACAGAATCCACTTCTGAACTTGGTTGGACAACTTATCCTGATACTGGGGTGAGTGTAAGTAGTCAGTCTATCTATCGCTTTCTTTCTCTCTCTCTCTCTCTCTCTCTCTCTCTTTCTCTCTCCCTGTGTGTGAACATGTGTGAGCACTATTTCAAGTCCTACAATGACTCACTCACTCTTAAAAGGGTAAAGCCATTTTTCAAATTCTTTCTGCAATTAGTGGCATATAGCATAGTCGTTCTTATAACTTCAATTTAGCACTTTGAGGAAAAACATGAGTAAAAAGCATGGACACTGAATTAATATTATTTTATTTAAAAAAAAAAAGACTTTCAATGTCTACGTAAGGGGCGTTATCCTAACGTATTAGTTCTGGAAATGTGTGTTATATATCTTTATTAGAATTAAATGAAGAGAATTAGGATATGATATGAGCGACAACCCCTCAATAAACCAATTTTATGCATGTACAGTCTATGTATAGTATGTTCCGTATGTACTGTGTATGCCATGAGTGTGTGTGTGTGTGTGTGTGTGTAAATGGTTGGAAATAGGCTTTTTCAGTGGTGTTGACAGCTCCCATTGTGACTGAGATCTGTTAATGTGACCCAGGGGCTCAGAAAAAGCGAGGGAGGAATAAAGACCCGGGGAGGCAGACATGAGTTTATTCTTCACCTTTATTACTCACAGTCTCTTCAATCTTTCATCTCTAAGGAATCTCTCTCTCCGTCTCTCCTTCTGGCTAAGTTGCAGTATGTTACATTGGTGATGCCAATAGTCCAGTCAGATATGCTGCCTTCATGCCCTGGAGCATCTTAGTGACTGAACTACAGATGAGCACACTACTTCTCTCTCTCTCTCTCTCTCTCTCTCTCTCTCTCTCTCTCTCGTATTGATCCACTTTTATATACCTGAGCAGTGACATGTAGTGCATACTCCACAGTCAACATTTAGCTTTTTCTTTTTTTGCTTCATTTTTCTTCCTCTGGTCATTTTTTTTCTTGTCTGTTCTCTTCCTATCTCTTTTGTTGTTTGTTCAGCAGCCTGTTAATCTATCCATCTGTGCTTTTATATAATCCCCTCCTCGATTCTATCACCCCCCTCTCAATCTGCCTACTTGTTTTTAACACCCGTTCTCCCGTTCGAGCTGCCAGTCCCTATCTCCTCATCCCCTCTTCTGTCCCTCAGCATTCATTTGAATCAATCACACATCTCAGTCTTGTTGGCATCCCCCGCTCTTCCATTTGTCTGTCCTTTTATCCTTGTTTCATGTAGCAGTTGTTTCCCATCTCTGTGTGATTGTGTCTGTGTGAGACTTGTCCTGGAGTAATCTGGTATATTTTCTCTGAGTTTTAGATCAGATTACATTCTATTGCTTTGAGAAGGGCTTAATCTGACATGAGGAAATTAATAGAATTGAAGGTTTGGGCCATACTCTATTTTTGTATATAGGACACAAAATAAGATATACTGTACAGCACAGTGCTGACACATTTAAATGCCACAGAAATATGCTTACAAATTTTATTTACAGCTGGTATCCTGGTTAAGAGCAAATTTTAAAAATGGCTTGGGTAAGAATTAATACTTAATTAAATCAGGTGTGGTTAGGTAATATTTTATCATATCAGCTTTTACATATATTGTTGTGCTTTTGGCTGCTCCCAGCAAGGGGTTGCCACAGTGGACCATTTGATTTGCACATACTGTACTGTACATGCTTGGCACAGATTTTATGCCGGATGTCTTTCCTGATGCAAACCTCCCATTTTATCTGGGCTTGGGAGCAGCATTGCATCCAGTGACTGGAGTTTAGGCACTGGCTGGGAATCAAACCCGGGCCTTCAGCATCGCAGGCGAAACACCTACTGTACCACTAAGCCACCAGCGTCCTATCATATCAGCTTCTATATATAAGGACATTTAATTCTATTTTAATTATAATTTCATATATTTTTTCTTTTTATGTGTAGAAAACAATGACAAAATGACAAAACAAATTTTTCTTTATATGGACTTTTTTTGGATGCACACTCATGCCTTGACATAGTGTTTGTATTCCAGCAGCAGAGCAATATATTAATAATTTATGATTATATTATAAAGTGCATACACTTGCATTTATGTCTTCACAATTAGTAGACACAACTTGTCCTTAATTTATGAAGGAGTTTACAGCACTGCGGCAAGTCTTGAGCCACCTCATCTCTTCATATGAAATTAAATTAAGTTATGCAGATTAAATCAAAGAAATGAGAACAAATATTTTTACAGCGGGAGGCTAAAAATGCCTAAACATACAATATATAAATATAGAATAAGAAATGGCAGTTTATGCAAAATCCTCAGCAGCAGTCTCATTCCTGCACTCATCTATTTCAACCACTCAGCATTAAGCATCACCAGTACATCAATTCATGCCCCCAAGACACCCCCCCCCCCCCCAAAAAAAAAGAAAGAATAATCCTTTCCAACAGTGTTTGACTGATGGTACTCCTAGTTAGTAACATAGGGAGTCAGTGTAAGTATATTTAATAATGAAAACTTTAAAGCACTCACGTAAGTCGCTCTGGTGAATTTATGATCAGGTACAGGGACTAGACTGAAAATGAGAGAAAACCTTGCCAAATATGAAAGACAAAAAAGTCCTTCAGGAAGCCTAGAGCACTACATTAAAATTTAAAAGAAATTCTGGCTCTTTGGAAGCAAAATCCAAAGAAATTGGCTCCTTGAGTGCTGTAAATTTAATATGATGATAAATATGACATAAGATGATGAAATCAGTTATAAGTCTGGGAACTAACAGTAGGCAGTAAATGTGTGATTGGGATAAAGAAGAAACATTGGACCATACATGCCCTGAGATTTTATTAAAATTATTAGAATTAAATTAAGAGAAGAGAATTAAGAATTTAAATGAAAATTTTGCTTTTCATACTGTTGCTTGACATTGTAGCACAAAAATGTGTGTGTAGAGGGAAAAGTAGCCAGTCATTTTGTCAAAGCGTGAACATGGAGTAATGTAAAAGCAATCTCAGATAAAATGGGGGTGAAAATAACAATTTGTTGAGTTTCAAGATTTTGAATGTCATTACGGGCCGTGTAACATGTTCCACCCACATCAGCATTGGCATGTTCATTTCTAACCAGGAAAATTGCACCTGAACATAATCTGGGAAAATTTGATTAAAACCAACCATATTAATGGTAAACTGGCATTTATAGCACTACGCTTGTAATACACTACAATTGTAAAACAACAGAGCCCTATGATTTTAAGGAAATTTTATTCCACCAATAAAATGTATTTTTTTCAATCCATCTTTTTCTGTTTTTAGTGGGATGAAGTGAGTGTACTTGATGACAAGGGCAAGCTTATCCGCACCTTTGAAGTGTGCAACGTCAACCAGCGCCTCCATGACAACTGGTTGGCTACTCCCTTTCTGTACGGTCATTCGGCTCCTCGGATCTTTGTCACGCTACGATTTTCCGTCCGTGACTGTGCGAGTTTGCGCTCACCCTCACCGACCTGCAGGGAGACGCTCACACTGTACTACAGGCAAGCTGACTCTCAGAGAGAACTGGAGAAAACCTGGAGTGCAGAGGTGAGGACTACAGTACATAGAACTACTTGAGTAATATGTATATAAATCCAGATGAATCCTGATCACTGAATTTTTTGGAATCTTGAATATCATCAGATAATAAACCTCAGGCTTAGGTGGGCTGAATGCACATTCACAAACAGGCATTTGGCATTTTATAATACACACCTACACACAGTGCTGGAATTGACACACTTGGCAGATGAAGAGGCATGGTTTTAAATTTGTCAGGCAGACCACTATCCATAATATAAATATTTGTTGTAATGCTAAATCATATACTCTACAGTTTTTCTGTCACTAGACACTTTTTTAAAAGTTTAAAATCTCTTTCTTGCATATTCAAATACAAAAAAAAATACTTAATCACTGATGACTATACAGGTTGAAATACATGGTATGAATATTAAGTGCCCCACTTTACCAATATTTACCCTAGATATACAGGGAGTGGTGTAATACAAATGCTATTTGCCTCTTCCACTTGTACTGTATGCACTCACAATCTCCCATGATTGGCTAGTGTTGCTAGGGAGCCCTACATTTTATATTTTTATTTGCAATACCTAACAATGGATGCACTTTGTCAGTGCACCTGACTTTAGCTGATATTTTGCTGTGTTCAGTTTATCAAACCCATGCATCAGACGGAAAGGACCATTCAGGCTCACTAGTGGGCACTTCACTATTGACAGCACAGTTGTGACACTGACATGGTGAATTTGTGTGGCACCAGTGCAAATGCTAAAAATGTTAAACACCTCAGTGTAACTGCTATGTTGTAAAGATTACAAAGCTACAAAGTGTAATTATACGGTGGTAAACCATATATATATACCTTTTAAAATGAACAATAAAGCCAATTTATGCTTCCTAACGTGCATTTCTTTTTTGTGATTCTGTGACTAAAACTGGCATCTCTGAGTATTTGAAAACGTGTTGTTTTTGGCATCTTGTTCGGCACTCCCACACAAACTGACATACAACAACTCTCAGCCTGGCATACAATCTTCTGTGTAATTTACAGCCAAGAATAAGAGTGATCCAAGTGGGGTTGTTGTCTGGATAGTTTAATCTCCATGCTTTTCTGATTCCTGTAAAATTATATGAACTTGATTTCCCATTACACATTAGCTAAATGACAGGCGAACTGACATTGTTCCTCCTTTCTTTCCTGTTGTAATGTTCTTGCTTAAGAGCACCTCATGTGTCAATGGAAAAGAAATTTGCGATGTTTTAACACTTCACTTAAACTCTTGCCATGCTAAAGTAATATACAAGTAACTACACTCATAAAAAAAAAGATTTGCATTGCCTGACAATGACTAAAATTACCTAACAATCCACACTAACTAAGAATTTTGGCCATTTCTATGGTATCAGAGGGCAACTCCTTCCCATGTCTTACTAGTTCACACCCACAAGCTAACTTTACACTATAAAATGACATTAACCAGGTGTAAATCCCACCTTTGTATCTTTTTCCAACAGTTACTCATGCAGAGTCACAAGCCAGTGTTACCTACAATATTCCACATGATTGAGCTCACAGATGCCCGCATCCATATTCCATACCCCTCGCCTTGAGAGCATGGCCAGATGGTCATGCCATTGTCAATAAATTGAAAGTCCAAGTATAATGAATGCGTTTCTTTTACGCTAATCTGGAGCCTAACGATCCATAATGTTGAAACAAAGAAAACAGGTGGTCAAGCCCAGCAAGTATTACACATGCACCTAAGGTACTAGAGACTCACAATACACAATATGATTTTGTAATGAAACAAACAAACAAAAAAAAAAAACAGAACGGTATAAATAGACAACTGAACACTGACCAAGTAAACACTAACACATCAGTGACAATTTGAAACATATAGCATCTGCTGTATAAGAGGCCTTGCCCACATTAGCAAACAGTTCATGAGAGCATGCTAAAATGAAATCCCTGATGGTTCATGATTGCTCGACTATGTGACTTTACATGCTCTAATCTTTTACAAATTGGCAGTGCCACAAAATGTTACAATGCACTCCCAAAGAACTTACAATCTACTATCAACTCTACATTGAACTTTCCTAAAACTTATGCAACCCTCCTACAACCTGTCACAAACTGTCTGCAAGTGTTCATAATTGGCCAGTTGATGAACTACAATACAACACAATTAGTCTAGATTTGTACTATTTCTCACACATTTTATGCAATATGTTAAGCCTATGTTTTATTAGTCATGGACAAGATAAAAAGCAGCACAATTTTTCATTTCTACCTTTAGCTCACCTATTAACAATGACATGGATGCCACATTTCAGAAGCAATCTTTTGAATATTCTTAATGAATCCACTTACTCACTCTCTCTCACACATCGTCATTACCGCTTAATCCTGTATTTAGGGTCGCGGGGAGCTTGGAGCCTATCCCAGGAGACTTAGGGCACAAGGCGGGGTACACCCTAGACAGGCAGCCAATCCAAGTGACCTGTACTCTAATGAATTTCCTGACAATCTCCGCAGGATTTGGTTTGGTCTTTATAACTGGATTTCCTTTTCATGGTAACAGTACAGGTGAATTTTTATGTAACTCATCTGTTAAAATTATAATAAACCATCACATTATGCATTGGGGGTGCATGACAGGTGTCAAACTGCAAGCTGTCTGCTATGCAGCTGCTTTTGCTAACTAGCTAACTGAAATTGTTGTAGAAGGGAACAAGGGATATTGTTAGTGTATGGATGATGGAGTTCAATTTAATGCAGTCTAACGTTAGCATAGGAGTTAGCCCTAACCATCGTAGCATTTTAGCTAAGATAGCTTGTTTGTGGTAACCCTAAGGAGGCCTGAATGAACAAACCTGTTGAATTTTCTAACAAAACGTTAAATATGGTTTTATTACTTAAATAGCTCTTCAAGATAAGTTACATTTTGACTAAATGTTCAATTAAATCAATTAATAAAAACTGTAAGACAAGTTTAATAACAAGTCTAATTGTCTAATTATCACATGACTGGAAGGTTGGATTCCAGCAATGGCATCATCTGAAGCCGGGTCTTAGGACTCAGTGAGAGGAATGTCTTTCCTCCCTGTCAGTCTCAGCATGTGCTATCTTGAGCCTCAGTACTAAAAAAAAATGTAGTGGCTTGTTTCGTATGTATGTTTGAAAAGAAACTAAAGGCTTTGCTCTTCTTGGTAGATCTTTTGCAATAGCAAAGAACTAGTCATATTGTGGAAATGTGCAATGTTTAAATTGTGGAAAATTTGGGTCAAAATTAGTACAAGGTAACACGTAGTTGTACAGATTGTTTTTACTCAATAGAGACAATAATATAAGGTTATTTGAGGCTCACATTCCATGTGATTAAATTATTAATCACTAATTATTACAAATGCAACACACCATCAAGTAGTGCCAAGATGTGCAGGCAGAACATCCACTTAGTTGTTTTAAGTCAGAATCATCCTTTTTATTTACTCAGTTGTGCAATTAATGCAACTCAACCTTCTTGCTTTGAATTTAACCTCAGAAGACTCAAATGTGAACATCACATTGTGTGTATATTAAAAATTTTAAGATTTCTGGGTCCCTCAAAATTATAGACAAAAATATATTTGTCCACCAGTCAGTTTGAACCAGTGTGCTAGTGTGTTCTCCCAGGATCTGGGAAGCGCCACATGTTATATTCTCTCCAGGTGTAAACATAGTGGTAAAGAGGTGTGATCACTCAAGAGGCCAGTAAGATGAAGCCATGAACTTGACAAAATAGACAGTCTATGCTTGCTGAATTGTCTTACTCTGTACAATTATACATAACTAATAATGTAATGTTTTCCTTTTTTTTTTTTTATTGACATTCCTTCACTTTTCTTAGTTTAGCTTTAATTCATGAGACATGGCATTACACAGCATTCAGGTGTAAAAACATTGTTTAAAGTCTTTTGAAGACACAGTTTTAAAAGTTGATGCAAAGAGAGTCTCAGCAACTTTTGTGGTTTAATTTAGTTAAGTTTAGTTTGTGGTTTAGTTTTCCTTAAAGAATTTAAAATGTAATCAAAACCCCAGCGTTATGAGAGGAGTGAGCTCAGAGAGGGGATCTGAACAATGATAGTCTGGGATTTGCACTGCGTTCTTGCAGTAAGATGCAGAATGCTCTAAATTTTATTTTGAAACATCCCATGATACCTTTAAAACACTCTCCAAAATTATGTTTGTATTCTTGTTCTTGTTCTCTCAGCCTCAGCTAAAACATTTAGGACATTTGTGTGTATGACACTACACTATACTGTATAAATACATAAATATATATTTTTTTATTAAATAGTGTAGCTTGGTAGTTTTCATAACTACAGTTGCAAAAAACTGGTTGAACCATATTCAATCTACATAAATAAACATACAAAACTTAGCAAATTGAATAGAAATAAAAACGCATAAACCAGGCCAATGGAAATGAGAAAAAGAGAATACCCAAGAACTTACAGTGAAACTCTTGATATCCTGTAACAACACATTAAACCCAGGTCTTAAAGTTACAAAACTAATTGAAAACAATCAGTAACACTCAACATAAAATACATTTATGGTTATTCAGTCCCATACAGTATGAAAACACATGTTTTAATACATGAAGATGCTGTAGGGAATTTTAAGTCTCACTTAACTATTTACTGTATATAAATACTGGCAAGGAACAAGATCACATGGAGGTGGGTGGCAGAGCAGTGGGCAGCAATGCTACTGTAACTCACACAGCTTCAGGGTTCAGGTCCTTCACTCGCTAAACATGCTGGTAGGTACTGTATATTGGCATGATCATTTGTTCCTGGGTGAAAAAAAGTATGAAAATGTTTATGCATAATGACTTTCAATTGACTGGTGTGCCATCCAGAGTGTATTCCCACCTCATGCACAGTGTTTCTGGCACAGACTCCTGATCCACTGCAAACCTGACCAGGAAAAAAGCAGTAACTGGATATGAATAAATGAAAATGTAGCTAAAATGTAGTTTAAATCCTGCATAATCATTTGAGTTTTCGGTATGGAGAAAGCAAATTAATTTTAATTGGTGATCTCTCTCTCTCTCTCTGTCTTTTTTTCTCCTTAGCCTTCCAGCGGGGATACCAGAGAAGGTTGGGTCAAGATAGACACCATTGCAGCAGACAAAAGCTTTAGCCGTGTTGAGCCAAGTCTTCCTCACCAGTACAAACCAGACCGAATGCGCCGCATCAATGTCAAGACACGCAGCTTTGCCCCCCTCACACGTCGCGGGTACTATGGCAACTTCCTTTGACCTTTTCATGGTCACCTTCATACCACTGCATGGTCCAATGCTGATATGTGATGGGTCATTGTTCAGAGATGAAATTAAACTCTGCTGGGTTTGTGAACCATCGCACAAAGCTATTCAACTGAGTAAATACCAATGTGTTCCAGTGCAAATATTTGCATGAATAAAGTCTGGATTGATAGAAAACTGGCAGTGGGAATTAATCGCTCCACATTACCTTGTTTTTTTTTCCAGCTCTGAATGACATAGATGTATTTAGTGTATGACATGTTATTTTTTTACCTTCATAAATCTCTCTCTCTTTCTCTTTGTCTCTTTGTCTTTCAGATTTGTCTTGGCTATAGTAGACAGTGGAGCATGTGTGTCACTCATGGGTGTGTCCATATTTTACCGCCGTTGTCCAGCAACAACTCTGTATCTGGCCTCCTACGTGGCCACACCCACAGGGGCTGAGCCTACAGCTCTGGTGCCAGTGACTGGGACTTGTGTACCTCACAGCCAATCCCAGGGCGGGACGGCGCCCCGGATGCACTGTAATGCGGAAGGTGAATGGATGGTGCCTGTAGGAGGTTGCACATGTGATGCAGGATATGAACCAAATCATAATGGCTCTGCTTGTCTTGGTGAGTTCTGTCATGCTTCACTGAGACATTTTAAACTTCGTAGTCTATCATTACGGGTTTTTACTTAATTTCTAAGAGTTTGAAATGTTTACTTTTACATTCATTCTTTTGACAGATGGTTTTGTGCACACTAAGTCAGTTAAACAGCTGGGAGTTAAGGATGTTCAGTGGCCATCAGTGGCTCTTAGTTAGCACTGGCACTCTGAATACATACTGTTGTATTTTTTTGTTGTATATCAATAGTATAGAATCTTTCCCACTGGGTTCAGTTCCTATAAGATGCCTGTATATACAATCCATCAGTGGTTTTCATACCTTGGACAAGACATTTTAATTGGATTTAAAAATTCATATAATGAAATCTGAATAAAAATAATTTATATACAAAACACTATAGCAGGCACAAGGACAAACCAAGCCAAGGTAACCAAGATGCACAGGTTTAACGTACAGTACATGCCCAACTCTGTGCCCACACCAATAGAGCATAAGCATGTTGTATGTCTTTGTTGTGTCATTGTGGCTCTGAATCAATAGTCCATGCACACTCTTGTCACTGTAAGTATAGTCTCTGCTTAATACAGAAGATGGTGTGTATGTGTGTGTTTGAGTGTGCAATTACAGTGGACAGTGTATGTGGTGGGGTAGTGAGTTGCACACATTTGCTTATGGACAAAGAGGACCATCTGTAGCAGCCAGTATTTTTTAATAATGTGTGTCCATGTGTATCTGTGCCAATTTGTATATATGTATGTCACTGCACTGTTTTTCTGCATGTCTTTGTGGCACCCTGTACAGGTTTGTTTAGCTGTGCATACTATGTATGTGTGTGTGTGTGTGTGCGTGTGCGTGTGTGTGTGTAGATGTGTGTTCTTTCATGACTCTTGCCCTTGACTGCTGTATGTGTGTATGTGCATGAAAACTGTTTATATGAGCTCTTGAGATGAAATGAAGAAGTAGCAGCAACAAGTGCATTTCCTCCCAGAGGACCAGCGACAAGGGTGGAGCTTAATTTTTGGTGCCATAGTGTAAAATGAGAGGAGAAAGTGTCTCGGAGAAAAGTCGTAAGAATAGAGAGTACAAGTGAGCAAAGAAAAAGAGCAGGGCGAGACACATTTAGGTCACGTTGATGTATTGGCCACTCGACTGTGAACAAATGACAGAAAGCGCAGGGGAAGGGGTCCAACATACAGCGAGTGGACGCAAGTTAATGACGCGAGACTTAAGCTAGCATAAAGACTGAAAAAGAGTATGGGAAAAGCTGAAGTTGCGCATGGTGTAGACAAACACAAGGATATTTTAAGACATGAAATGCCAACATGACATTAAATTCGCAGCGACTATCAAGGTTCCGAAATTTCAGCTCCGCAAGCCGGTCCACGTCAAGGGAGCAGGAAACATTTTTGCCCATCTGAGGTCAAACTTTAGAAACACCCACAAGCCCAGTGTTTCTAGACTATAAATCATAAGTTGCATGTTACATTTGACGTTGAATACACACATACCAAAACGTTTCTACATGTTTCAGGATAATGTGATTACTCTCTGGCCCTCTTGCACGTTCACCATGCAACAAATGTAAGGGAAAAAATAAGGGCCTTACAGTATATGGATATTCTCATTTGATCACACACAGAGAAGCTTTTTTTATTGTATGATCACGTGTTAGGCAGCCACTCAAAAAAAAAGGCACATGCACATTTGGGCAGATGGAACACTCATGCCATCTCTCTCTCTCTCTCTCTCTCTCTCTCTCTCTCTTTAGTAATTGCAAATCACCCATTCTGTATTGTGTGCAGTATAGATTCATGTCATATAGATTTACATATGATTCTTTTTATTTAGTCACCTTTATCTTTGATTGCAGGACACAGTGTTGTGGCCAGTTCTGAAGCAAACCTCAGATCATAGCCCTGCCTCCAGAGGCTTCTACTGTGGACACTATGCGTGATGTGTGCATCATTTCATGTGCTTTACTCTTTCCCCTGGTACATCCATCACTCTGGAATAGATCTGAACTATCAGATCACATCAACTTTTTCCATTGCTCCAAAGTCTCCCAAAGTGCTCTTTTTTACACTATCAGATATAGCTATGATTTTTACTGTTGATTTTTCACAATGCAACTTCACTGAGTGTTTAAGTGATCTCCAGTTATGATTTTTTTTTAAGACCACATTTCCTCCACAAAGTTGGTGGTTCCAGATTGTCCTTCCAGCTGTTGATAATGTGTTGAAGGGTACTTATACCAATTTCAGTAATTTGGAAATATCCTTACTTGTTTTATTTTCTCAATGCAGACCGATAATTTGACCCTTCTGGAAATTTTTTTTGAGGAAGGCAGTGTATAAAACATAATGTTCTCTGTTCAGCATCAATCAGGTATTATACTATAATGTGTCTCTGACTACAAATATACAGTAGATAATAGAACTTAATGAGGTCTGAAGCTGCAGGATGTCTATAGTGGATACGGACTATTTTTTTGCTTTTTTGATATCAAAATGGAAGAACTCATCTTGTGTCTGGATCCTGAGTCCAGTTTTGCCATCTGTGATTTTGTTTTCAGATCACTGCCCAGCTCAGTCTGCTAGATAATGGGTTGTTTTGCTAAGGTAATGCGCACACACAGAAAGGGCAAAGAAAGAAAAATGGAAAATTCTAAGTAAGGAATAATACTGTTCGTGGTTTGTGTGTGCACTCCCTCACTCACTCATCATCTATACCGCTTTATCCTGTATTCAGGGTCATGGGGAGCCTATCCCAGGAGGCGTGGGTACACCCTGGACAGGGTGCCAATCCATCGCAGGGCACACACACACATACACAGACTCATTCACACACTATGGGCAATTTGGGAACGCCGATTAGCCTAACCTGCATATCTTTGGACTGTGGGAGGAAACCGGAGTACCTAAAGGAAACCCACCAAGCATGGGGAGAACATGCATCTCCATGCACACAGAGACATCGAGCCTGGGCGGGAATCAAACCCGGACCCTGGAGGTGCAAGGCAACAGTGCTGTGTGTGTAAAATAGACCTTTATTCCTTTTACACTACCACAGCAATTTGCAAACATCTTTTTTTTTTTATAAAGAATGGCATGCTTAATAATTTAACCATTTATCGTTACATTTATTGTTGTGGAATATCTGTGAAACAAGTTCGTTCATGTTAGCAGTAACATAAAACCAGCTACAAAACTCATCTCCTCACCAGACCCTATTTTTTGCCTATAAATGATGATAATACAAAAAAGATTATTGCAGCTCTGTCCAACTTTCCTGCAACAGAAAGTCACAACATAAACATTTCATGCATTTTTTTATGAATAGTAATGAATTTTAATATACTGTACATTGCCAGACCTAAAAAGAAGTATTTAATTAAAAAATGTTACTGAAACTGGGTTAAGGACTGTCCAGTGCATTATTAAAACCTGGAAGGATAGTGCTGAATTTTCAACTCTACAAAATAAATGTTGTCAGAAAAAAATATCACAAGACAGAGATTGGAGATCACTTAAACACTCTGTAAAGTTGCATTGTAAAAATTTGAACGAAGAAATCACGAGCTCAGAGGATTGGGACTAAACAGCTGTGTGGCCATAAGAAAACCACTTTTTAGTGAGACTATTTATAAAACTAATACTGTACCAAGGCTTAAGTTAGAGAAGGAGCACAAACATTGGACGCTGGAGCAATGGAAAAAGTAAATATGGTCTGATGAGTTCGGACTGACCCTATGGCTGAACAATGGGCACATCAGGGTAAGAAGGGAAGCACATGAAGCGATGTACCCGTCATGCATAGTGCCCACTGTACAAGCCTCTGGAGGCAGTGTAATGATCTGGGATTGCTTCAGTTAGTCAGGTCTAGGCTCAGCAACGTTGTGTGTCTAAAAAATTCCATAAAAATTAAGCTACTCATGTGTAACTTACAGCACAGTTAAATGATATTTTCGCATATCCCAGTTATAAAGATGGTGGTTAACCAGAATACAGCGCACCTAGAGCAGATAAGGTTAGTGAGCCTTGCACAAGGACTTAACAGTGGCAACTTGACGGTGCTGAGGCTTGAACCCCCAACCTTATGTAATGTAATGAATGACCAGGGTGTCACATCTATGCAGTTTTTCTTTCCTGATGGCAAAGCCATATTCCAGCATTGAAATTGTGAAAAAGTGGTCCTGGGAGCATCAGGAATCATTTTCACACATGAACTGGCCACCATTTGTGTGCTGTAATCAAAGCTAAAAGCTGCAAAATAAGAGTGTGTGACCTTTTTTCTGCCAGGCATTGCCCATGCCTGTGTTTAAACAGAACCAATTAGAATGTTTGTAATGATTTTGAACATGATCAGTAGAAAATCATAGTCATTATTCATACATCACCATTAGGTCCTGTGACTATTTTCATTCCGACAAAAGGTGCTTGGTTCAGTTGTGTTTGTTATGAATGGGGCTTCTTTAGTGTATTTTGCTGCATAGAATTGCTGTAGTTAAATCAACCAGGGGTAAGTTCAAATGAGTTGCATTGCTATTGTGTTGGTCCTCATTTCAGTGTGAATCGGGCGATCAATTATGTAGTTTCGACCAAGGCTAATTGTATTTTGGTGTTTGATGTAACACTACAGTTAGCCATGGGCAGAGGATATATCAAATGTTGACAATCCTATCAGGCCCTAATAGTCTTTCCATTTAATGGCACCGATGTAGAACAGCATAACCACGAAGTATAATAAAATCAGAAGAAGGATGATTAAAACAAATGCGAGTTTGAAAATCAGCTTATTTTTTTGGGCACGGTGGGGAATTATAGTTTGAGAAAATGTGTATGTTGTTATGACTGTGTGTTTGTGTCAGAACACAGCCCTGGGAACAACAGAGAGAGAGACAGGGAGAAATTGGGTCAGCGATCTAAATACCACATACAATGTCAACGTCAGATTATACACTCCACTGATATTTCTCTCTCTCTTTTTCGGTTTGCTGCATTTCCCCTTTTGATTTACGACATCCACTAATTCCTTGTGTACAGTCTCTGAGAATAAATTATATTCTCTTTTGTTGATACACCAACTATTTTTTTAAGATGTAAATCCTGGGGTAAACTGAACCACCACAAACACACATCTTTTTTTTCTCTTTGATCTCTGCTCCCTCGACTGTCCTATTTCCTTTCACTATCCTGTTAGGCTGTAGGCAATTTTACATCATTTGATGCATTCAGTCAAGTGAGGGTTTGTGGGCTTCTTCCATCAATAAGTTACATGCGCTACATTCTCTTTCTGGAATAGCTGACAAATAGCAAAGAGACCCTGTGTCCAAAATATTCAATAGATAACAGAAGAAAAGGAAGGTGCCGAACTTTTCCTAAAATCTTATTCTGGTGTTTATCAAATTACAGGAAGGAAAAAAAGTCAGAAAAGGAGTGTGTGAGAAGCTGTGATTAGTAAATGATGGGGAGCTGAGAGATCACCAAAAGCCAGGATTTTTTTTTTGTACTTTTTTTTCACCACTTTGGAAAAATCACATAATGAGTCCCAACCGCATAAAAGATGAAAAACAGCTCCCCATCGTTTTTTTTCTACCCCCTTTTTTTCTTCCTCTCTTGCCTCTCACAACAGTGCTGGAAGCGAATCACAGATTTGGTAGAAGTGAAAACAAGGAAAGGCTTTTATCTTGGGGAGAACTGCAACACATTCTTTTTTTTCTTTCCACTTTTTTGTCTCTCTCTCTCTCTCTCTCTCTCTCTCTCTCTCTCTCATGCTCTGACGTGTCCCACTCCGGCACATGCACACTACTGAAGGCTTGAAAAGGTGTTACACTTGTTGAACAATTATATGCTCCTGTGTGAGATGTTTAAGATCCAGCACTATACACACCTTCACATGTATATTTGCTTCTACACACACTCACCTGAGCCTGCTATTCTGTCTCTGGTGTTATTATGGATTTGACATTTTTAAGTTGATCTGGAATAACAGGGGAATTCAGCTCACCTTTGCAGTGCTGTGTGTCTTCTGCCAAAAAAACAAGGCAAAATTCTCCATATGCCACCAAACCCTGCCTGTCATTCATTTCTGTATCTTTTGTGTTTTCAACCGTATCTTTTTTTGCCCTCAGCCTGTCAGATGGGCTTCTATAAAGCCGTGTCAGGTTCGATTTCATGCACCGAGTGTCCAGCTAATAGCAGAACCAGCTCGGAGGCTTCTAAAATGTGTGAGTGCCGCAGCGGCTTTTACCGGGCGCCAAGTGATGCCAATACTACCGCTTGCACTGGTAAGGACAACAGGACTATTGCACCATGATTTTACAGATTACAACAGCTGCAAAGCAAAGAATAAACTTAATTAAACAAACAGTATGAGTTCTGAAATAATATCCCGGGGGCTCAGGAGAGCAGGATTATAATCATGGTCCTTGGCTGGGGGTAATAGAACAGCCAGACATTATGTAACCAAAGCAAAGCTATATTTACCAGATAAACAGGGGGAAATGTTGGCTTCCCTTGCAAACGCAGCCACAAAGGCCGGAGAAACAGCTTAAACAAGATGAGAAACAAAAGAACTATTGGATAAAATCAACAGAGCGCAAGTGGTGAGGTGATTACCAATACTCTAATTAGTTACTGCAATCTTCTCTAAAATGATGAAGCCTAAGTAGGGCAGGTTGAACTGAGACAGCCCAGGACAGTTATTTATAGTCTCATAATCTATATGTGTACTTACTATTTTATTTATATTTGTACATTCATTATTTGGCTATATTAATTATTGGAGATGTACAGATTTTTGTTGCTGGACTTTTTATGTACAGTACATAGTATTATTTAAAATGTGTTTATGCATCACTCACACGAGTGCAAAAAGGCAATGAGGGTTATGCATTAAAATTAATAATAATAATTAATGAAAATCAAGGCTACATAGTTTACCGGTCTGCTGCATGATATACTTATTATGAAGTATAAATGTAACATTTCTAAATGTAACACTATAAACACCACATGACAACATACATGCAGTCAAGAGTAGCCCATTATATGAGGGGCATTCATGTCAAACTGGGACTTTTGAATGTACAGAATAACAGACCACAGTTGAGAATAATACATTTATTGATCAAAATAATCACCTGCTTCACTAATGCACGTATCCCAGTGTTTCACTAGTGCTCGGATACCATCAAGGTAGAAAGTTTTCCCAGTACGCCAGAGCCATGATTGGACTGCTTGCCATACATCTGAAATGCTGACCCCCATG